>NW_025753942.1:0-9874 GCF_021184085.1 Oncorhynchus gorbuscha | reverse complement strand
GAATGTACAGAGTGTGAAGACAGCCTGGCAAAACACAGCCCCTCATCTAGGCCAAAAAACATACACAACTCGTCCGTTCATTGCTAATTGGCCTCAATTCAAAGTCCCTCAAAATATAGCCAGAGGTTGACAATTTGGCACCACATGTAAAGTCACCTTGATCACCATTGTCATAATTAGTTTCCTGGTTGACTGACACACTCTGGACAAAGTGGTCCCTGTATACTGAATAACCAGTGGCTCATTGTGGGTTTCTGATTCTAGCACAAGGGTGATTTCATAATGTCATGACCATCTCTGATTCCCACTGCCCTAGAACTGTTTAATCTCTCCTCCCCGGGCTCTCATTCTCTCTCTCACACACACACACACACACTGAACTCTCCATGTAGGCTCAGTAGTAAGAAATAGGGGCCGTGGGGATTGAGAGACGGGGAACGACCACTCGGCTTTGAAGGTAAATCCTCTCCATGGTCATAGGAGCAGGGCCACTTTGTGTGAGCTGGCTGGGCCGTGTATAGAGGTATGTTATGGACATTTCACTCAGTATGTATGTAGTCCGTATCTACCGTATCTACTGTATCCACTGTACAGCAGAATCAGGAAGAACTGCTCTCAATTTGGTGATAAGTGATCCCAGAGGAAGGGTTTCCCATACAATGTCTTCCTCCAGCCAAACCCACTGTCTCTGCTCTCAGTCCCTCTTACTTCACGAGTTCAGTGTGTGTGCTGGCACGTGCATGAGTGTGTGTGGAAGTTTGTGCGTGTCTCTGATTTCTGTGTGACACATCTATTACCCAGGCTAGGGTGGGCTAAATTAGACACACTCTCTCTCTCTCTCTCTCTCTCTCTCTCTCTCTCTCTCTCTCTCTCTCTCTCTCTCTCTCTCTCTCTCTCTCTCTCTCTATGTCATTCTCCCCCTCTCTCTCTCCCCTTCAGGATAACTTGGATTACTGTATGCCACTAGTGTTTGGCTGCCATCCCTCTGGAGAACCATTGTGCTGTTGTTGTTTCTTTGATGTACTGAAGCCATGTGTTTTACGGTCTCGTAAAGCATCATGTTTTACTGTCTCGTAAAATATTTAAGACACCTTTTGATGACTGTTGTCAAATGACATAAATCGTCTAATCTCTCTGTCTCTCTCTCTCTCTCTCTCTCTCTCTCCTCTCTCTCTCTCTTCCTCTTTCTCTCTCTTTCTTTCTCTCTCTCTCTCTCTTTCTTTTTCTCTCTTGGATGTTTCAGTCTCTCTCATTCTTTTACTCTTTTTTGGAAAAACGAGGCAACGCAGGGATGCGAGTCAGTTTCCAAGACAACCGAGATAGAGCATAGCTAAATCCCCTCTCTTCCACACCAAAAACATACATTCTCCACCAATTACTATATGTTATGTTCCTCAGTTTATCTCCAATGGTTCTTCATTTTATCTCCTTGGTTAAACCGAAGGGATGGTTGCAAGATCATTACATATTAAATATACATAATTTTTGATTACACCCCTCCCCCCCTGATATCCTTTAGTCTCTAATCATAACAGCTTGAGATCATCCACAGCGATAATTAAACAGTGAAAGGACAAATGCCAGACAGTCCTGTTGCTTTGACTGCTTGTGTCATAGAGGTCATAATTCCCCGGTGTAGCTCTGTCTGTGTGTTCCTCTCCAAGGCAAAGTCAAGCAGGAGATGAGAGGTAGATTGCATGGTGCTGTGTGTTGGGACGTGGGTATTACACCGCAGAGCGAGGAGGGGTAAATTGCAGGGTAGATCCTTCACATGGGAGGACAGGGAGGGGTAAATACTGTGTGTAGTCTATAGTCTGTCACAGCCTGCCTGTAGGGCTGATCAGTGATGATGTTGGTGCAGCCTGAGTCTGTTGTCTGCTGTATGTTGCTATGCAGACCCTTTAGACAGGTGGACAGTAAGATACACAATTAGCTCGGCAGGAAAACCCCATATTAACAAACACATGAGCTTACATGCACACACCCACCCACAGACACCTCTCGCCCCACTATAGGAGAACCCTGTATCAAGCAGAAACCCAAACAGACAACATTCTCCCACATCATCCACACACACTCTGTACAAAATAGGATGGGACTGACACTTAGAAGGGAACATCAAAGAGAGAACTGTGTTTGTTCCTGTTGTCAGTAATCTATTAACATCCTTCTCTAATCAAGGCAAATTAAAAGTGGAACCCTCAAAGAGCCTTCAGTTGTCTGGTGGCTAGTGTAGTGTGTGTGTGTGTGTGTGTGTGTGTGTGTGCATGCTATGCTCCTTCAGACAGGACTAGATCGGCTAATGACAAAGTAAGTGCATGGCGTTGGTGAATAAGGGTTTACGTACAAATGCATTGTGGTTCTACTGTATATACAGTAGACTACAGTGCACCTACACACTGAGTGAACGGTCCGTACATACTTCAGCTCCCCGGTGTATCTAACCTCCTACATAGTAGCTCTGTATCACCATTCAGAGGATTTATGTTGAGAGCGGAGGCAGTTCTTACTCTCTCAATCCCCTTGGCCCTGTTTAATATAAAGCTGTGTGTGTGTGTGTGTGTGTGTGTGTGTGTGTGTGTGTGTGTGTGTGTGTGTGTGTGTGTGTGTGTGTGTGTGTGTGTGTGTGTGTGTGTGTGTGTGTGTGTGTGTGTGTGTGTGTGTGTGTGTGTGTGTGTGTGTGTGTGTGTGTGTGTGTGTGTGTGTGTGTGTGTGCGTGAGCACAGTAGAGATATTATACCGTTCAAGACAGAGATTGCAGCATGATGTCCATAACCATAGCACTGCATCATGCTATTCATATCCTGTACTTTATGGTGAATGGGGTAACCATTATTTCAGATCATTTTTCATGTTGGTGGAGCACCTTCTACTCCTCTACAGGCTTAATTTTCTCAAGGACACATCCTCAGGACGCTGTGACGTTGACATGATTATCGTAATGCAGTTTGCGTAGAACAGGAGCGTGTGAGAGAGAGAGAGAGAGAGAGAGAGAGAGAGAGAGAGAGAGAGAGAGAGAGAGAGAGAGAGAGAGAGAGAGAGAGAGAGAGAGAGAGAGAGAGAGAGAGAGAGAGAGAGAGAGAGAGAGAGAGAGAGAGAGAGAGAGAGAGAGAGAGAGAGAGAGAGAGAGAGAGAGAGAGAGAGAGAGAGAGAGAGAGAGAGAGAGAGAGAGAGAGAGAGAGAGAGGAGCATGACAGTATTGGATTTCTCATCGAACCCTGTGCTGCATGTCTGATCTAAGAGCTGCAGGCTGTGTGTATGTGTGTGTGTACGTGTGTGTGTGTTTGTCTCTGTGTGTGTAGCAGTACTAGCGCTCTTGACACATGCACACACACACATACACACACACACACTATTTCAATGTGTAAGCAGTGAGCGATGGTCCAGCCTGAGCATGCTAATATAACACTGTATGTGGGACTGGAATACACACAGGCTTTCAGGCTTGGATTCTCAGACATGAAATCATAAAGACCTCAGTGTTGACAGTACCAGATGTACAGGTCTCTCTTTAAAAATGGATTTTAATCTCAATAACAGGTATAATTAAAGGTTAAATATAAGTTAAAAAGACTATGGAATATATACCTTTACACATACTGTGCATACGAGCATGATGGGGTTATGGTAAACTCTCTGCTAGTTGGTGAACGATGAATTATTTGAGAGTATTTGATCTGTGGTGAGCATAACATGATAAAGTGGAACCATCGTACTGTGTGCTGTAAGTAAATGGTTGCTGTGGTGAATGTTAACGTTGCTGTACAGTAGGCTGCTGCGTTGTGTGGGAGGGTAGTGAGAGAATTAAAGCATGTGAAAATCACTTTACAACTCCCTCTTTTAAAGTAAATACTTTACTTCACATATTTGGGTTTAAAACGGACCCTGTTTCAATCCCTTGTGACCATAAATAATCAGTATGTGCATTTCGCAACCTTTTCAATGTTATGCGCTTTGTAAACAAGCATGAATCTCCGTTTGGAGGATTCTGGGACAATGTCACCCAACTGAGGAATATTCATGAGCTGTCTGACTGTAAACATCTGTTGGCACTAAGAGGTCCCTTACCTGAGGCCCTGATGCAGTGTGTGTGTGTGAGAGAGAGAAGGTAGAGAGTAAGGGAGAGAGGGAGAGAGGGATGGAATATGAAAGAGAGAAGGTAGAGAGTAAGGGAGAGAGGGAGAGAGGGATGGAATATGAACGAGAGAAGGAGAGAGTAAGGGAGAGAGGGAGAGAGGGATGGAATATGAAAGAGAGATGGTAGAGAGTAAGGGAGAGAGGGAGATAGGGATGGAATATGAAAGAGAGAAGGTAGAGAGTAAGGGAGAGAGGGAGAGAGGGATGGAATATGAAAGAGAGAAGGTAGAGAGTAAGGGAGAGAGGGAGAGAGGGATGGAATATGAAAGAGAGAAGGTAGAGAGTAAGGGAGAGAGGGAGAGAGGGATGGAATATGAAAGAGAGAAGGTAGAGAGTAAGGGAGAGAGGGAGAGAGGGATGGAATATGAAAGAGAGAAGGAGAGAGTAACAGAGATGGGGATAGAAGAGAAAAGAGAGGAGGAGAGAGTAAGGGAGAGAGGGAGAGAGGGATGGAATATGAAAGAGAGAAGGAGAGAGTAACAGAGATGGGGATAGAAGAGAAAAGAGAGGAGGAGAGAGTAAGGGAGAGAGGGAGAGAGGGATGGAATATGAAAGAGAGAAGGAGAGAGTAACAGAGATGGGGATGGAAGAGAAAAGAGAGGAGGAGAGAGTAAGGGAGAGAGGGAGAGAGGGATGGAATATGAAAGAGAGAAGGAGAGAGTAACAGAGATGGGGATGGAAGAGAAAAGAGAGGAGGAGAGAGTAAGGGAGAGAGGGAGAGAGGGATGGAATATGAAAGAGAGAAGGAGAGAGTAACAGAGATGGGGATGGAAGAGAAAAGAGAGGAGGAGAGAGTAAGGGAGAGAGGGAGAGAGGGATGGAATATGAAAGAGAGAAGGAGAGAGTAACAGAGATGGGGATGGAAGAGAAAAGAGAGGAGGAGAGAGTAAGGGAGAGAGGGAGAGAGGGATGGAATATGAAAGAGAGAAGGAGAGAGTAACAGAGATGGGGATAGAAGAGAAAAGAGAGGAGGAGAGAGTAAGGGAGAGAGGAGAGAGGGATGGAATATGAAAGAGAGAAGGAGAGAGTAACAGAGATGGGGATGGAAGAGAAAAGAGAGGAGGAGAGAGGGAAAATAAATGGGCGGCAGGGGTGGCAGGTAGCCTAGTGGTTAGAGCGTTGGGCCAGTAACCGAAGGTTACCAGATCGAATCCCTGAGCTGACAAGGTAAAAATCTGTCATTCTGCCCCTGAACAAGGCAGTTAACCCACTGTTCCTAGGCCGTCATTGTAAATAAGAATTTGTTCTTTACTGACTTCCCTAATAAAATAAATAAAAATCCTGCGTGTGCGTGTGTGCGCGTGTGTGTGTGTCAGAGTTGGCCTCTACATACCAAATTGTGTATGTCTGTCCCTCTCCATCCATGATCATGATTGCATCTGTCACTCCTGGCTTCCCTGAATGGGAAGAGGAAGACAGAGGGGATAGAGAGAAAGACAGAGAGAGAGAGAAGATGGAGTGAAGTGATGGTCAGGAAAATGACACCTGCATGTCAAGACACAAGAGCTGACTAACCCCACAGCACAGGCAGACACAACCACATAGGTGAAAGGTATGGGCACATATGTCTGGTCTCCACTGTATTGATGAGAACAGGGACTGAGTTTAACCCAAACATGACTAACCATCTCTCATAACTGTGATTCATGATAGAAAGAGAGGCGGCTACAGTCCATTCATCCAGAGGAATAAGGATACTCACACGCCACTATCCTCGGCACAGCAGCCATCCATCAGGGATGTCAAAGTTCAGGGTTGAGGCAGGGTCATTCACAAAGGGAACTGGCCAAACTAGCCAATACAAATAGACAGAACAAAACAACCCAATGAAGGGGGAGAGCCTTCAAATCAGACCTATCGTAACTCACACATCTTTTTAGTATTTTTATTTATCCGTTATTTTACCAGGTAAGTTGACTGAGACCACGTTCTCATTTACAGCAATGACCTGGGGAATAGTTGCAGGAGATGAATGAGCCAATTGTAAAATGGGGATTATTAGGTGACCGTGATGGTTTGAGGGACAGATTGGGAATTTAGCCAGGACACCGGGGTTAACAGCCCTACTCTTACAATAAGTGCCATGCGATCTTTAATGACCTCAGAGATTCAGGACACCCGTTCAACGTCACATTCGAAAGACAGCACCCTACACAGGGCAGTGTCCCCAATCACTGCCCTGGGGCATTGGGATATTTTTTAGACCAGAGGAAAGAGTGCCTCTTACTGCCCTCCAACACCACTTCCAGCAGCATCTGATCTCCCATCCAGGTACTGACCAGGACCAACCCTGCTTAGCTTCAGAAGCAAACCAGCAGTGGTATGCAGGGTGGTATGCTGCTGGCATGAGACACACCTGCTCCACAGTGACAGGATGGATGGGGACAGATGGGCAAGCAGGCTTCCTTCCAAAGCATTTTATATTCCCTGTCCAGTTCTGAATTGGTATTGTTAGAATTGTAAGATACTACTGCTGAATTGTTAGATACTACTGCTGAATTGTTAGATACTACTGCTGAAATGTTAGATACTACTGCTGAATTGTTAGATACTACTGCTGAATTGTTAGATACTACTGCTGAAATGTTAGATACTACTGCTGAATTGTTAGATACTGCTGCTGAATTGTTAGATACTACTGCTGAATTGTTAGATACTACTGTTGAATTGTTAGATACTACTGCTGAATTGTTAGATACTACTGCTGAATTGTTAGATACTACTGCTGAATTGTTAGATACTACTGCTGAATTGTTAGATACTACTGCTGAATTGTAAGATACTACTGTTGAATTGTTAGATACTACTGCTGAATTGTTAGCTACTACTGAATTGTACTACTGTTGAATTGTTAGATACTACTGCTGAATTGTTAGATACTACTGCTGAATTGTAAGATACTACTGTTGAATTGTTAGATACTACTGCTGAATTGTTAGCTACTACTGCTGGCATGTTAGATACTACTGCTGAATTGTTAGATACTACTGCTGGATTGTTAGATACTATTGCTGAATTGTTAGATACTACTGCTGAATTGTTAGATACTACTGCTGAATTGTTAGATACTACTGCTGAATTGTTAGATACTACTGCTGGCATGTTAGATACTATTTCTGAATTGTTAGATACTACTGCTGGCATGTTAGATACTATTTCTGAATTGTAAGATACTACTGCTGAATTGTTAGATACTACTGCTGAATTGTTAGATACTACTGTTGAATTGTTAGATACTACTGTTGAATTGTTAGATACTACTGTTGAATTGTTAGATACTACTGCTGAATTGTTAGATACTACTGCTGAATTGTAAGATACTACTGCTGAATTGTTAGATACTAAATTGTTAGATACTACTGCTGAATTGTTAGATACTACTGCTGAATTGTTAGATACTACTGCTGAATTGTAGATACTACTGTTGAATTGTTAGATACTACTGATACTACTACTGCTGGCATGTTAGATACTACTGCTGAATTGTTAGATACTACTGCTGAATTGTTAGATACTACTGCTGAATGTTAGATACTACTGTTGAATTGTTAGATACTACTGCTGAATTGTTAGATACTACTGATACTGAATTGTTAGATACTACTGCTGAATTGTTAGATACTACTGCTGAATTGTTAGATACTACTGCTGAAGATACTGTTAGATACTACTGCTGAATTGTTAGATACTACTGCTTGAATTGTTAGATACTACTGCTGAATTGTTAGATACTACTGAATGTTAGATACTGTTAGATACTACTGCTGAATTGTTAGATACTACTGCTGAATTGTTAGATACTACTGCTGAATTGTTAGATACTACTGCTGAATTGTTAGATACTACTGCTGAATTGTTAGATACTACTGCTGAATTGTTAGATACTACTGCTGAATTGTTAGATACTACTGCTGAATTGTTAGATACTACTGCTGAATTGTTAGATACTACTGCTGAATTGTTAGATACTACTGCTGAATTGAAAGATACTACTGTTGAATTGTTAGATACTACTGCTGAATTGTTAGCTACTACTGCTGAATTGTTAGATACTACTGCTGAATTGTTAGATACTACTGCTGGATTGTTAGATACTACTGCTGAATTGTTAGATACTACTGCTGAATTGTTAGATACTGCTGCTGAATTGTTAGATACTACTGCTGAATTGTTAGATACTACTGCTGAATTGTTAGATACTACTGCTGAATTGTTAGATACTACTGCTGAATTGTTAGGTACTACTGCTGGCATGTTAGATACTATTTCTGAATTGTTAGATACTACTGCTGGCATGTTAGATACTATTTCTGAATTGTAAGATACTACTGCTGAATTGTTAGATACTACTGCTGAATTGTTAGATACTACTGCTGAATTGTTAGATACTACTGCTGAATTGTTAGGTACTACTGCTGGCATGTTAGATACTATTTCTGAATTGTTAGATACTACTGCTGGCATGTTAGATACTATTTCTGAATTGTAAGATACTACTGCTGAATTGTTAGATACTACTGCTGAATTGTAAGATACTACTGTTGAATTGTTAGATACTACTGCTGAAATGTTAGATACTACTGTTGAATTGTTAGATACTACTGCTGAATTGTTAGATACTACTGCTGAATTGTTAGATACTGTTGCTGGCATGTTAGATACTATTTCTGAATTGTAAGATACTACTGCTGAATTGTTAGATACTACTGCTGAATTGTAAGATACTACTGTTGAATTGTTAGATACTACTGCTGAATTGTTAGCTACTACTGCTGGCATGTTAGATACTACTGCTGAATTGTTAGATACTACTGCTGGCATGTTAGATACTATTTCTGAATTGTAAGATACTACTGCTGAATTGTTAGATACTACTGCTGAATTGTAAGATACTACTGTTGAATTGTTAGATACTACTGCTGAATTGTTAGATACTACTGCTGGCATGTTAGATACTATTTCTGAATTGTAAGATACTACTGCTGAATTGTTAGATACTACTGCTGAATTGTAAGATACTACTGTTGAATTGTTAGATACTACTGCTGAATTGTTAGATACTACTGCTGAATTGTTAGATACTACTGCTGAATTGTATGATACTACTGTTGAATTGTTAGATACTACTGCTGAATTGTTAGATACTACTGCTGAATTGTTAGATACTACTGCTGAATTGTAAGATACTACTGTTACATTGTTAGATACTACTGCTGAATTGTTAGCTACTACTGCTGGCATGTTAGATACTACTGCTGAATTGTTAGATACTACTGCTGGTTTGTTAGATACTACTGCTGAATTGTTAGATACTACTGCTGAATTGTTAGATACTGCTGCTGAATTGTTAGATACTACTGCTGAATTGTTAGATACTACTGCTGAATTGTTAGATACTACTGCTGAATTGTTAGATACTACTGCTGAATTGTTAGGTACTACTGCTGGCATGTTAGATACTATTTCTGAATTGTTAGATACTACTGCTGGCATGTTAGATACTATTTCTGAATTGTAAGATACTGCTGCTGAATTGTTAGATACTACTGCTGAATTGTTAGATACTACTGCTGAATTGTTAGATACTGCTGCTGAATTGAATTAGGTACTACTGCTGGCATGTTAGATATCTAATTGTTAGATACCCACTACTTGAATGGTTAGATACTACTGCGCCATGCTCTACCACTGAGCTACAGTTAGATACTACTGCTGGCATGTTAGATACTATTTCTGA
>NW_025753941.1:0-9875 GCF_021184085.1 Oncorhynchus gorbuscha | reverse complement strand
CTTTCTCTCTCCAATACTGTCTCTAGTTTTCTCTCTCTCTTTCTCTCTCCAATACTGTCTCTAGCTTTTCTCTCTCTTTTCTCTCTCCAATACTGTCTCTAGCTTTTCTCTCTCTTTCTCTCTCTCAATACTGTCTCTAGCTTTTCTCTCTCCAATACTGTTCTAGCTTTCTCCAAGTACTGTCTCTAGCTTTTCTCTCTTTCTTTCTCTCCAATACTGTCTCTAGCTTTTCTCTCTCTCTTTCTCTTTTTCTCAATACTGTCTCTAGCTTTTCTCTCTCTTTTCTCTCTCCAATACTGTCTCTAGCTTTTCTCTCTCTTCCTCTCTCCAATACTGTCTCTAGCTTTTCTCTCTCTTTCTCTCTCTCAATACTGTCTCTAGCTTTTTTCCTCTCTCACTTTCTCTCTCAATACTGTCTCTAGTTTTTCTCTCTCCAATACTATCTCTAGCTTTTCTCTCTTTCTCTCTCCAATACTGTCTCTAGCTTTCTTTCTCTCTCTTTCTCCAATACTGTCTCTAGCTTTTCTCTCTTTCTCTCTCTGCTCCAATACTACTGTCTCCAGCTTTTCTATATATGTGCTCTTTCTCTCCAATGCTGTCTCTAGCTTTTCTCTCTCTTCACTCTCCAATGCTGACTGTCTGTTAGCTTTTTCTCTCTCCTCTCTTTCTCTCTCCCAATACTGTCTCTAGCTTTTCTCACTCTTTCTCTCTCTCCAATACTGTCTCTAGCTTTTCTCTCTCTTTTCTCTCCAATACTGTCTCTAGCTTTTCTCTCTCTTTCTCTCTCAATACTGTCTCTAGCTGTTCTCTCTCTTTCTCTCTCAATACTGTCTCAGCTTTTCTCTCTCTTTCTCTCTCCAATACTGTCTCTAGCTTTTTCTCTCTCTCTTCTTTCTCTCTCCAATACTGTCTCTAGCTTTTCTCTCTCTCTTCTCTCTCAATACTGTCTCTAGCTTTTCTCTTTCTTCCAATACTGTCTCTAGCTTTTCCAATTCTGTCTCTAGCTTTTCTCTCTCTCTTTCTCTCTCAATACTGTCTCTAGCTTTTCTCTCTTTCTCTTTCTCTCTCAATACTGTCTAGCTATTTTCCAATACTGTTCTCTAGCTTTTCTCTCTTTCTCAATACTGTCTCTAGCTTTCTCTCTCTTTCTCTCTCCAAATACTGTCTCTAGCTTTTCTCTTTCCTCTCTCCAATACTGTCTCTAGCTTTTCTCTCTCTTTCTCTCTCCAATACTGTCTCTAGCTTTTCTCTCTCTTTCTCTCCAATACTGTTCTAGCTTTTCTCTCTCTCCAATACTGTCTCTAGCTTTTCTCCTCACTCTTTCTCTCTCAATACTGTCTCTAGCTTTTCTCTCTCTTTCTCTCTCCAATACTGTCTCTAGCTTTTCTCTCTTTCTCTCTCCAATACTGTCTCTAGCTTTTCTCTCTCCAATACTGTCTCTAGCTTTTCTCTCTCTTTCTCTCTCCAATACTGTCTCTAGCTTTTCTCTCTCTTTCTCTCTCCAATACTGTCTCTAGCTTTTCTCTCTCCCTCTCTCCAATACTGTCTCTAGCTTTTCTCTCTCACTCTCTTTCTCTCTCCAATACTGTCTCTAGTTTTTCTCACTCTCTTTCTCTCTCCAATACTATCTCTAGCTTTTCTCTCTCTTTCTCTCTCCAATACTGTCTCTAGCTTTTCTCTCTCTTTTCTCTCTCCAATACTGTCTCTAGCTTTTCTCTCTCCAGTCACTGTCTCTAGCTTTTCCAATACTGTCTCTAGCTTTTCTCTCTCTTTACTGTCTCTAGCTTTTCCAATACTGTCTCTAGCTTTTCTCTCTCTCTTTCTCTCTCCAATACTGTTTTCTCTCTCCAATACTGTCTCTAGCTCTCTTCCTCTCTCCAGTACTGTCTCTAGCTTTCTCTCTCTCTTTCTCTCTCCAATACTGTCTCTAGCTTTTCTCTCCAATACTGGTCTTTTTTCTCTCTCAATACTGTCTCTAGCTTTTCTCTCTCTCTTTCTCTCCAATACTGTCTCTAGCTTTTCTCTTTTCTCCAATACTGTCTCTAGCTTTTCTCTCTGTACGAATACTGTCTCTGTAGCTTTATCTCACTCTCTTTTCTCTCCAATACTGTCTGTAGTTTTTTCTCACTCTCTTTCTCTCCAATACTATTTAAATATATCTCTAGCTTTTTCTCTCTTTCTCTCTCCAATACTGTCTCTAGCTTTTCTCTCTTTCTCTCTCCAATACTGTCTCTAGCTGTTTCTCTCTCAATACTGTCTCTAGCTTTTCTCTCTCTTTCTCTCTCCAATACTGTCTCTAGCTTTCTCTCTCTTTTCTCTCTCCAATACTGTCTCTAGCTTTTCTCTCTTTCTCTCTCAATACTGTCTCTAGCTTTTCTCTCTCAATACTGTCTCTAGTTTTTCTCACTCTCTTTCTCTCTCAATACTGTCTCTAGCTTTTCTCTCTCTTTTCTCTCTCCAATACTGTCTCTAGCTTTTCTCTCTCTTTCTCTCTCCAATACTGTCTCTAGCTTTTCTCTCTCTTTCTCTCAATACTGTCTCTAGCTTTTCTCTCTCTTTCTCTCTCCAATACTGTCTCTAGCTTTTCTCTCTCTCTTCCTCTTTTCCAATACTGTCTCTAGCTTTTCTCTCTCTCTCTCCAATACTGTCTCTAGCAATACTGTCTCTAGCTTTTCTCTCTCTCTTTCTCTCTCCAATACTGTCTCTAGCTTTTCTCTCTCCAATACTGTCTCTCTCTCTTTCAATACTGTCTCTAGCTTTTCTCTCTCTCTTCCAATACTCTCTAGCTTTTCAATACTGTCTCTAGCTTTTCTCTCCAATACTCTTTCTCTCTCCAATACTGTCTCTAGCTTTTCTCTCTCTTTCTCTCTCCAATACTGTCTCTAGCTTTTCTCTCTCTTTCTCTCTCCAATACTGTCTCTAGCTTTTCTTCTCTCTCCAATACTGTCTCCAGCTTTTCTCCAATACTGTCTCTAGCTTTTCTCTCTTCCTCTCTCTCCAATACTGTCTCTAGCTTTTCTCTCTCCAATACTGTCTCTAGCTTTTCTCTCTCTTTCTCTCCTCCAATACTGTCTCTAGCTTTTCTCTCTCTTTCTCTCCAATACTGTCTCTAGCTTTTCTCTCTCTCTTCTCTCTCCAATACTGTCTCTAGCTTTTCTCTCTCTTTCTCTCTCCAATACTGTCTCTAGCTTTTCTCTCTCTTTCTCTCTCCAATACTGTCTCTAGCTTTTCTCTCTCTTTCTCTCTCCAATACTGTCTCTAGCTTTTCTCTCTCCAATACTGTCTCTAGCTTTTCTCTCTCTTTCTCTCTCTAGCTCTCAATACTGTCTCTAGCTTTTCTCTCTCTCTCTTTCTCTCTCCAATACTGTCTCTAGCTTTTCTCTCTCTTTCTCTCTCAATAGCTGTCTCTAGCTTTTCTCTCTCTTTCTCTCTCAATCTGTCTCTCTCTGTCTTTCTCTCTCTTTCTCTCTCCAATACTGTCTCTAGCTTTTCTCAATCTCTCTTCCTCTCTCCAATACTGTCTCTAGCTTTTTCTCTTCCTCTTACCTCTCTCCAATACTGTCTCTAGCTGTTTCTCTCTCTCTTGTCTCTTTTCTCTCCAATTCTGTCTCTAGCTTTTCTCTCTCTCTTTCCAATCTCTCAATACTGTCTCTAGCTTTTCTCTCTCTCTTTCTCTCTGTCAAGCTTTTCTTTCTCTCTCCAATACTGTCTCTAGCTGTTCTCTTTTCTCTCCAATACTGTCTCCAGCTTTTCTCTCTCTTTTCTCTCTCAATACTGTCTCTAGCTTTTCTCTCTCCTCTTCCAATACTGTCTCTAGCCAATACTGTCTCTAGCTTTTCTCTCTCTTTCTCTCTCCAATTCTGTCTCTAGCTTTTCTCTCTCTCTTTCTCTCTCAATACTGTCTCTAGCTTTTCTTTCTCTCTCCAATGTGTCTCTAGCTTTTTCTCTCTCTCTCTCTGTCTCTAGCTTTTATCTCTCTTCTCTCTCTCCAATACTGCTTCTAGCTTTTCTTCTTTCTTCTCTCCAATCTCTGTCTCTAGCTTTTCTCTCTCTCCAATACTGTCTCTAGCTTTTCTCTCTCTCTCTTTCTCTCTCTCTGTCTCTAGCTTTTCTCTCTCCAATACTGTCTCTAGCTTTTCTCTTTTCTCTCCAATACTGTCTCTAGCTTTTCTCTCTCTCTCTCTCTCCAATACTGTCTCTAGCTTTTCTCTCTCTCTTCTCTCTCTCAATACTGTCTCTAGCTTCTTCTCTCTTTCTCTCTCAATCTCTGTCCAATCTGTTCGCTTTTCTCTCTCTTTCTCTCTCCAATACTGTCTCTAGCTTTTCTCTCTCTTTCTCTCTCCAATACTGTCTCTAGCTTTTCTCTCTCTCTTCCTCTCTCTCAATACTGTCTCTCTCTTTTCTCAGCTCTCTTTCTCTCTCCAATACTGTCTCTAGCTTTTCTCTCTCTTTCTCTCTCAATACTGTCTCTAGCTTTTCTCTCTGTCCAATACTGTCTCTGTCTCTCTCTACTGTCTCTAGCTTTTCTCTCTCTTTCTCTCTCAATACTGTCTCTAGCTTTTCTCTCTTTTTCTCTCTCAAATACTCTCTCTTTTCTCTCTCAATACTGTCTCTGGCTTTGTCTCTCTCTCTTCCAGGTCTCTCCAATATGTCTCTATGTCTTTTCTCTCTCTCTTTCTCTCTCCAATGCTGTCTCTAGCTTTTCTCTCTCTCTTTCTCTCTCAATTCTGTCTCTAGCTTTTCTCTCTCTCTTTTCTCTCTCTCCAATACTGTCTCTAGTTTTCTCTCTCTCTTTCTCTCTCCAATACTGTCTCTAGCTTTTCTCTCTCTTTTCTCTCTCCAATACTGTCTCTAGCTTTTCTCTCTCTCTTTCTCTCTCCAATACTGTCTCTAGCTTTTTCTCTCCAATACTGTCTCTAGCTTTACTCTCTCTCTCTTTTCTCTCCAATACTGTCTCTAGCTTTTCTCTCTCTCTTCTTTCTCTCTCCAATACTGTCTCTAGCTTTTCTCTCTCTCAATACTGTCTCTAGCTTTTCTCTCTCTCTTTCTCTCTCCAATACTGTCTCTGGCTTTTCTCTCTCTCTTTCTCTCTCAATACTGTCTCTAGCTTTTCTCTCTCTCTTTCTCTCTCCAATACTGTCTCTAGCTTTTCTCTCAATACTGTCTTTTTCTCTCTCAATACTGTCTCTAGCTTTTCTCTCTCTTTCTCTCTCAATACTGTCTCTAGCTTTTTCTCTCTCTCTTTCTCTCTCAATGCTGTCTCTAGCTTTTCTCTCTCTCTTTCTCTCTCAATACTGTCTCTAGCTTTTCTCTCTCTTTCTCTCTCAATACTGTCTCTAGCTTTTCTCTCTCTTTCTCTCTCCAATGCTGTCTCTAGCTTTTCTCTCTCTTTCTCTCTCCAATACTGTCTCTGGCTTTTCTCTCTCTCTTCTGTCTCTCTCAATACTGTCTCTAGCTTTTCTCTCTCTCAATACTGTCTCTCTCTCAATACTGTCTCTAGCTTTTCTCTCTCTCTTTCTCTCTCCAATACTGTCTCTAGCTTTTCTCTCTCTCTCTCAATACTGTCTCTAGCTTTTCTCTCTCTCTTCTCTCTCTCAATACTGTCTCTAGCTTTTCTCTCTCTTTCTCTCTCAATACTGTCTCTAGCTTTTCTCTCTCTCTTCCTCTCTCAATACTGTCTCTAGCTTTTCTCTCTCTTTCTCTCTCAATACTGTCTCTAGCTTTTCTCTCTCTCTTTCTCTCTCCAATACTGTCTCTAGCTTTTCTCTCTCTTTCTCTCTCAATACTGTCTCTAGCTTTTCTCTCTCTCTTCTCTCTCTCCAATACTGTCTCTAGCTTTTCTCTCTCCTTTCTCTCTTTTCCAATACTGTCTCTAGCTTTTCTCTCTCTCTTTCTCTCTCAATACTGTCTCTAGCTTTTCTCTCTCTCTTTCTCTCTCCAATACTGTCTCTAGCTTTTCTCTCTCTTTCTCTCTCAATACTGTCTCTAGCTTTTCTCTCTTTTACTCTCTCACTGTCTCTTTTCTCTCTCTTTCAATACTGTCTCTAGCTTTTCTCTCTCTCTTTCTCTCTCCAATACTGTCTCTAGCTTTTCTCTCTCTACTTTCTCTCTCCAATACTGTCTCTAGCTTTTCTCTCTCTCTTTCTCTCTCAATACTGTCTCTATCTTTTCTCTCTCTTTCTTTCTCTCAATACTGTCTCTAGCTTTTCTCTCTCTCTCTCTCTCTCTCCAATACTGTCTCTAGCTTTTCTCTCTCTCTTCCTCTCTCCAATACTGTCTCTAGCTTTTCTCTCTCTCTTTCCAATACTGTCTCTAGCTTTTCTCTCTCTTTCTCTCTCAATACTGTCTCTAGCTTTTCTCTCTCTCTTCTCTCTCTCAATACTGTCTCTAGCTTTTCTCTCTCTTTCTCTCTCCCAATACTGTCTCTAGCTTTTCTCTCTCTCTTTCTCTCTCCAATACTGTCTCTATTTTCTTTTCTCTCTCTTCTTCTTTTCTCTCTCCAATACTGTCTCTAGCTTTTCTCTCTCTTTCTCTCTCTCAATACTGTCTCTGGCTTTTCTCTCTCAATCTACTGTCTCTAGCTTTTCTCTCTCTTTTCTCTCTCCAATACTGTCTCTAGCTTTTCTCTCTCTCTTTCTCTCCAATACTGTCTCTAGCTTTTCTCTCTCTCTTTCTCTCTCCAATACTGTCTCTAGCTTTTCTCTCTCTCTTTTCTCTCTCCAATACTGTCTCTAGCTTTTCTCTCTCTCTTTCTCTCTCAATACTGTCTCTAGCTTTTCTCTCTCTCTTCTCTCTCCAATACTGTCTCTAGCTTTTCTCTCTCTCTTTCTCTCTCCAATACTGTCTCTAGCTTTTCTCTCTCTCTTTCTCTCTCCAATACTGTCTCTAGCTTTTCTCTCTCTCTTTCTCTCTCCAATACTGTCTCTAGCTTTCTCTCTCTCTTTCTCTCTCCAATACTGTCTCTAGCTTTTCTCTCTCTCTTTCTCTCTCCAATACTGTCTCTAGCTTTTCTCTCTCTCTTTCTCTCTCCAATACTGTCTCTAGCTTTTCTCTCTCTCTTCTCTCTCCAATACTGTCTCTAGCTTTTCTCTCTCTCTCTCTCTCTCTCCAATACTGTCTCTAGCTTTTCTCTCTCTCTTTTCTCTCCAATACTGTCTCTAGCTTTTCTCTCTCTCTTCCTCTCTCCAATACTGTCTCTAGCTTTTCTCTCTCTCTTTCTCTCTCAATACTGTCTCTAGCTTTTCTCTCTCTCTTTCTCTCTCAATACTGTCTCTAGCTTTCTCTCTCTTTCTCTCTCCAATACTGTCTCTAGCTTTTCTCTCTCTCTTTCTCTCTCCAATACTGTCTCAGCTTTTCTCTCTCTTTCTCTCTCAATACTGTCTCTAGCTTTTCTCTCTCTCTTTCTCTCAATACTGTCTCTAGCTTTTCTCTCTCTCTTCTCTCTCCTCTCTCCATACTGTCTCTAGCTTTTCTCTCTCTTCCTCTCAATACTGTCTCTAGCTTTTCTCTCTCTCTTCTCTCTCCAATACTGTCTCTAGCTTTTCTCTCTCTCTTTCTCTCTCAATACTGTCTCTAGCTTTTCTCTCTTTCTCTCTCCAATACTGTCTCTAGCTTTTCTCTCTCTTTCTCTCTCCAATACTGTCTCTAGCTTTCTCTCTCTCTTTCTCTCTCCAATACTGTCTCTAGCTTTTCTCTCTCTCTTTCTCTCCAATACTGTCTCTAGCTTTTCTCTCTCTCTTTCTCTCTCCAATACTGTCTCTAGCTTTTCTCTCTCTCTTTCTCTCTCCAATACTGTCTCTAGCTTTTCTCTCTCTCTTTCTCTCCAATACTGTCTCTAGCTTTTCTCTCTCTCTTTCTCTCTCCAATACTGTCTCTAGCTTTTCTCTCTCTCTTTCTCTCTCAATACTGTCTCTAGCTTTTCTCTCTCTCTTTCTCTCTCAATACTGTCTCTAGCTTTTCTCTCTCTTTCTCTCTCCAATACTGTCTCTAGCTTTTCTCTCTCTTCTCTGTCTCTCTTTTCAATACTTTCTCTCAATACTGTCTCTAGCTTTTCTCTCTCTCTTTCTCTCTCCAATACTGTCTCTAGCTTTTCTCTCTCTCAATACTGTCTCTAGTTCTTTTCTCTCTCTCTTTCTCTCTCCAATACTGTCTCTAGCTTTTCTCTCTCTCTTTCTCTCTCTCCAATACTGTCTCTAGCTTTCTCTCTCTCTTTTTTCTCTCTCCAATACTGTCTCTAGCTGTTCTCTCTTCTCTCTCTCCAATACTGTCTCTAGCTTTTCTCTCTCTCTTTCTCTCAATACTGTCTCTAGCTTTTCTCTCTCTCTTTCTCTCTCCAATACTGTCTCTAGCTTTTCTCTCTCTCTTTCTCTCTCCAATACTGTCTCTAGCTTTTCTCTCTCTCTTTCTCTCTCCAATACTGTCTCTAGCTTTTCTCTCTCTCTTTCTCTCTCCAATACTGTCTCTAGCTTTTCTCTCTCTTTCTCTCTCCAATACTGTCTCTAGCTTTTCTCTCTCTCTTTCTCTCTCCAATACTGTCTCTAGCTTTTCTCTCTCCAATACTGTCTCTAGCTTTTCTCTCTCTCTTTCTCTCTCCAATACTGTCTCTAGCTTTTCTCTCTCTCTTTCTCTCTCCAATACTGTCTCTAGCTTTTCTCTCTCTCTTTCTCTCTCCAATACTGTCTCTAACTTTTCTCTCTCCAATACTGTCTCTAGCTTTTCTTCTCCAATACTGTCTCTCTCTCTCTCTTGTCTCTCTCCAATACTGTCTCTAGCAATACTCTCTCTCTCTCTCTTTCTCTCTCCAATACTGTCTCTAGCTTTTCTCTCTCTTTCTCTCTGTCTCTCTCTCTACTGTCTCTAGCTTTTCTCTCTCAATACTGTCTCTAGCTTTCTCTCTCTCTCTCTCCAATACTGTCTCTTTTCTCTCTCTCTCTTTCTCTCTCCAATACTGTCTCTAGCTTTTCTCTCTCTCTTCCTCTCTCCAATACTGTCTCTAGCTTTTCTCTCTCTCTAGCTTCCTCTCTCAATACTGTCTCTAGCTTTTCTCTTCTTCCTCTCTCCAATACTGTCTCTAGCTTTCTCTCTCTTTCTCTCTCTCCAATACTGTCTCTAGCTTTTCTCTCTCCAATACTGTCTCTAGCTTTTCTCTCTCTTTCTCTCTCAATACTGTCTCTAGCTTTTCTCTCTCTCTTCTCTCTCCAATGCTGTCTCCAATACTTTTCTCTCTCTCTTCCTCTCTCCAATACTGTCTCTGGCTTTTCTCTCTCTTTCCTCTCTCCAATGCTGTCTCTAGCTTTTCTCTAGCTCTCTTTCCTCTCCAATACTGTCTCTAGCTTTCTCTCTCTCTTTCTCTCTCCAATACTGTCTCTAGCTTTTCTCTCTCTTTCTCTCTCCAATACTGTCTCTAGCTTTTCTCTCTCTCTTTCTCTCTCAATACTGTCTCTAGCTTTTCTCTCTCTTTCTCTCCAATACTGTCTCTTTTCCAATACTGTCTCTAGCTTTTCTCTTCCCTCTCTCTCCAATATCACCTCTGGCTTTCTCTCTCTTTCTCTCTCCAATACTGTCTCTAGTTTTCTCTCTTTCTCTCTCAATACTGTCTCTAGCTTTTCTCTCTCTTCCTCTCTCCAATACTGTCTCTAGCTTTTCTTCTCTCTCCTCTCTCCAATGTCGCCCTGCTTTTCCCACTCTCTTTCTCTCTCCAATACTGTCTCTAGCTTTTCTCACTCTCTTTCTCTCTCCAATACTGTCTCTAGCTTTTCTCACTCTCTTTCTTTCTCCAACACTGTCTCTTAGCTTTTCACCTCTTTCTTCTCTCTCCAATACTGTCTCTAGCTTTTCCTCTTTCTCTCTCCAATACTGTCTCTAGCTTTTCTCTC
>NW_025753940.1:0-9876 GCF_021184085.1 Oncorhynchus gorbuscha | reverse complement strand
CGGTTCTAAACTGGACACTTGGTTTCCCAGTTCTAGAATGTCCACGGGTCTAAACTGGACACTTGGTTTCCCAGTTCTAGAATGTCCACGGTTCTAAACTGGACACTTGGTTTCCCAGTTCTAGAATGTCCACGGTTCTAAACTGGACACTTGGTTTCCCAGTTCTAGAATGTCCACGGTTCTAAACTGGACACTTGGTTTCCCAGTTCTAGAATGTCCACTGGTCTAAACTGGACACTTGGTTTCCCAGTTCTAGAATGTCCACGGGTCTAAACTGGACACTTGGTTTCCCAGTTCTAGAATGTCCACGGTTCTAAACTTGACACTTGGTTTCCCAGTTCTAGAATGTCCACAGGTCTAAACTGGACACTTGGTTTCCCAGTTCTAGAATGTCCACGGTTCTAAACTGGACACTTGGTTTCCCAGTTCTAGAATGTCCACGGGTCTATACTGGACACTTGGTTTCCGCAACCAATCAGAACATGTGTTCAGTTCTGGCTAACTCCCTGGACTATACCATATCTCACTGCATAAGAGACAGGCTTAGACAGGCCTTCCCTTTCAACTGTTGCCTTTCCAGAAAATTCAATGGTTTTCGAGCATTAATAAGCAAGGCCTGTAGTCGTGGTCGAACTGCCAGTCCGATCCAACCCCCATCCTATAGCAGTAACAGATGTATGGTCCAGCTCCAGACCTAGGAGCTCCAGGGAGGCTGACCAGGCTGCTGACTCATCCCAAGAAGAGCCTCTCAGCTGGGGGCAGCTTAGCCAGGGCTATGGGGTGTCTATGGGGGTATTCAGTAAAGACGCTGTCTGTGTCCATCCTAGTGGATAACTGCTTGACGATTCATCTTTGGAGCCCGTTTTCCTGTTAAAAAGACCCTCATTGTGAAAAGCCTCATTTGAGCCCGTTTTGCCCACTAGGGTCTAACTCAGGAACAGGATGAATGGTAAGAGTGCTGTACAGTTACCACTGCATTCACAGTCGCAGGTTTATGTCTGGATTCCATCAGACGTGCACTTTCCTTTTGGCCTGGATTCAATTTGTCTTCCCCATTTGACACTGTAGCCTGTATTTTGAATTGTACTCAAATCGTCCGTCCGTGCGTGACGATACCGGCTGCAAATGTTTTTCGATTAGTAGTTGTTCAACAGGAGCCTTCACAGAACCTTCAGTAGCCTTCACAGAACCTTCAGTAGCCTTCACAGAACCTTCAGTAGCCTTCACAGAACCTTCAGTAGCCTTCACAGAACCTTCAGAAGCCTTCACAGAACCTTCAGTAGCCTTCACAGAACCTTCAGTAGCCTTCACAGAACCTTCAGAAGCCTTCACAGAACCTTCAGTAGCCTTCACAGAACCTTTAGTAGCCTTCACAGAACCTTTAGTAGCCTTCACAGAATCTTCAGCAGCCTTCACAGAACCTTCAGTAGCCTTCACAGAACCTTTAGTAGCCTTCACAGAACCTTTAGTAGCCTTCACAGAACCTTCAGTAGCCTTCACAGAATCTTCAGTAGCCTTCACAGAATATTCAGTAGCTTCACAGAACCTTCAGTAATCTTCATAGAGAAAGAACCGTTGTAATGAGCTCGTTTCCCCTCGTCCCACAGCTCTTGGCAATAGTGGAACCGAAGGGGGAACATAACCACTTTACGATCACTTGATGGATGGCAGCGTAACGAAAGCCCTCAAAGCGTCACAAAAGTTTTCAGGGGTATAGAAACTTCTTAAAAACAAAAACAAAAATGTGTGATATTCCCGATGAGACAGAGCGACCGCCCCGCTGTAAACCAGCCAACTTCACTCAAGGGCTTTTGACATTACTGAGCAGAAACCGAATCGAGACAAACCCAGCTGTACTGAGCTTGGCCTGGCGACACATCCACTATAGCCCTCCAACTCAACTATGGACCGCCAAGACAGTTCCACTGCGGGGGGGTTTTCCCATTGTTCCCCTCTGATCAGGGCCTGATTTAGACCTGCGACACCAGATGGGGTGGTATTAATGATCAGGGCCTGATTTAGACCTGCGACACCAGGTGGGGTGATATTAATGATCAGGGCCTGATTTAGACCTGGGACACCAGGTGGGGTGATATTAATGACCAGGGCCTGATTTAGACCTGGGACACCAGGTGGGGTGATATTAATGATCAGGGCCTGATTTTGACCTGCGACACCAGATCGGTGTTATTAATGATCAGGGCCTGATTTTGACCTGCGACACCAGGTGGGGTGGTATTAATGATCAGGGCCTGATTTAGACCTGCGACACCAGATGGGGTGATATTAATGATCAGGGCCTGATTTAGACCTGCGACACCAGATGGGGTGATATTAATGATCAGGGCCTGATTTAGACCTTGGACCTGATTTAGATCTGGGACACCAAGTGGGGTGATAACAATAATGATCAGGGCTGGTTTGGAGCCTGCCGGGGACACCAGTTGGGTGATATTAATGACCAGGGCCTGATTTAGACCTTGGACACCAGGTGGGATATTAATGATCAGGGCCTGATTTAGACCTGCGACACCAGATGGTGTGATATTAATGATCAGGTAGAACAGACAACAAGCAGGGTCCAGACCTCGTAGGGTCAGAGTTGAATACCACTGCATTATAGTAAGGGGTCTGTGTTTTGCGCAATCATGTAACAAAGCAAGATTCTATCCTGTATTTTAAGCCTTAAACAGACATTAGAATTAGAAGAAAATGAAAGTATTGTTTCAGGATGGTGCTGAACCACCTCACATAAAAGAAACCGACAGTTTGAGGAAAAAGCTTTCGATTAAGGTTCCAATCCAGGTCATGTGACATGATTGAGCAAAGAACAATTATAGTTGCTGGACCGGTATGGTAATGTATGATACTGTATGATAATGTATGGTACTGTATGATACTGTATAGTATGGTACTATATGATACTGTATGGTATGTTACTATATTATGATACATTTAAGTATTTTGTATGGTCTTATCCCAGTATACTTATGGTATGGTATGGTACTGTATGGTACTGTATGATACTGTATGATATGGTACTGTATGATACTGTATGATACTGTATGATACTGTATGGTACTGTATGATACAGTATGATATAGTACTGTATGATAATGTATGGTACTGTATGATACTCTATGATATGGTACTGTATGATACTGTATGATACTGTATGGTACTGTATGGTAATGTATGGTACTGTATGGTACTGTATCGTACTGTATGGTAATGTATGGTATGATACTGTATGGTAATGTATGGTATGATACTGTATGATACTGTATGGTACTGTATGGTAATGTATGGTATTGTATGGTACTGTATGGTAATGTATGGTATTGTATGGTAATGTATAGTACTGTATGGTAATGTATCGTACTGTATGGTAATGTATGGTACTGTATGATACTGTATGTTAATGTATGGTACTGTATGGTATTGTATGGTAATATAATAATAATATATGCCATTTAGGTACTTTATGGCGACTTATGGTCATGTGTGCGATTCTACGTATGGTATGAATGTATGGTACCCATGATACTGGGTACTGGTAGGTATGCCATACTCTATGGTACTGTATGCTACTGTATGACTTTACTGTATGGTAATGGTACTGTATGGTACTGTATGGTACTGTATGATACTGTATGGTACTGTATGATACTGTATGGTACTGTATGATACTGTATGGTATGATACTGATACTGGCATATGTATGGTAATGTATGATACTGTATGATACTGTATGGTATGGCACTGTATGGTAATGTGATACTGTATGATACTGTATGGTACTGTATGATACTGTATGGTACTGTATGATACTGTATGGTAATGTATGGTACTGTATGATACTGTATGGTACTGTATGGTATGATGATACTGTATGATACTGTATGGGTACTGTATGATACTGTATGGTAATGTATGGTATGGTACTGTATGGTAATGATACTATGGTATGATACTGTATGGTAATGTATGGTACTGTATGATACTGTATGGTACTGTATGATACTGTATGGTAATGTATGATACTGTATGGTAATGTATGGTACTGTATGATACTGTATGGTACTGTATGATACTGTATGGTACTGTATGGTATGATACTGTATGATACTGTATGGTACTGTATGGTACTGTATGGTACTGTATGATACTGTATGGTATGATACTGTATGGTACTGTATGATACTGTATGGTATGATACTGTATGGTATGATATGGTACTGTATGATACTGTATGATACTGTATGGTAATGTATGATACTGTATGGTATTGTATGGTACTGTATGGTATGATACTGTATGGTACTGTATGGTACTGTATGGTACTGTATGATACTGTATGATACTGTATGGTAATGTATGATACTGTATGGTATGGTACTGTATGGTACTGTATGATACTGTATGGTAATGTATGATACTGTATGGTACTGTATGATACTGTGTGGTAATGTATGATACTGTATGGTACTGTATGGTACTGTATGGTACTGTATGATACTGTATGGTAATGTATGATACTGTATGGTACTGTATGGTACTATATGGTACTGTATGGTATGATACTGTATGGTACTGTATGATACTGTATGGTAATGTATGGTACTGTATGGTACTGTATGGTATGATACTGTATGGTATGATACTGTATGGTAATGTATGATACTGTATGATACTGTATGGTACTGTATGGTAATGTATGGTATTGTATGGTATGATACTGTATGGTACGATACTGTATGGTACTGTATGAAATGATACTGTATGGTACTGTATGGTATGATACTGTATGGTACTGTATGATACTGTATGGTACTGTATGGTACTGTATGATACTGTATGATACTGTATGGTACTGTATGGTACTGTATGATACTGTATGGTAATGTATGGTACTGTATGATACTGTATGGTATGGTACTGTATGGTACTGTATGGTACTGTATGACTGGTATGGTGTGGTACTGTATGGTACTGTATGATACTGTATGGTACTGTATGGTACCATGATACTGTGTGGTATGATACTGTATGGTACTGTATGGTACTGTATGATACTGTATGGTACTGTGTGGTATGATACTGTATGGTATGGTACTGTATGGTACTGTATGATACTGAATGGTACTGTGTGGTATGATACTGTATGGTATGGTACTGTATGGTATGATACTGTATGGTACTGTGTGGTATGGTACTGTATGGTACTGTATGATACTGTATGGTATGGTACTGTATGGTACTCTATGATACTGTATGGTACTGTGTGGTATGATACTGTATGGTATGGTACTGTATGGTATGATACTGTATGGTACTGTGTGGTATGGTACTGTATGGTACTGTATGATACTGTATGGTATGGTACTGTATGGCACTGTATGATGGTACTGTATGGTACTGTATGGCACTGTATGGTACTGTATGGTACTACTGTATGGTACTGTATGGTATGGTACTGTATGGTACTGTATGGTATGGTACTGTATGGTACTGTATGGTACTGTATGATACTGTATGATATACTGTATGGTGGTACTGTATGGTACTGTATGGTATGTATATATGTATGGTACTGTATGGTATGGTACTGTATGATACTGTATGATACTGTATGGTACTCTATGATACTGATGGTACTGTATGGCTGTATGGTACTGTATGGTACTGTATGATACTGTATGGTATGGTACTGTATGGTACTGTATGATACTGTATGGTACTGTATGGTACTGTATGATACTGTATGGTATGGTACTGTATGGTACTGTATGATACTGTATGATACTGTGTGGTACTGTATGGTACTGTATGGTATGGTACTATATGATACTGTATGGTATGGTACTGTATAATACTGTATGATACTGTGTGATACTGTATGGTATGGTACTATATGATACTGTATGGTATGGTACTATATGATACTGTATGGTATGATACTGTATGGTATGGTACTATATGATACTGTATGGTATGGTACTATATGATACTGTATGGTATGGTACTATATGATACTGTATGGTATGTATGATACTGTATGGTACTGTATGGTACTATATGATACTGGATGGTAATGTATGGTACTGTATGGTACTGTATGGTACTATATTATACTGTATGGTATGGTACGATATGGTACTGTGTGGTACTGTATGGTACTGTATGATACTGTATGGTACTGTATGGTACTGTATGGTATGGTACTATATGGTACTGTATGGTATGGTACTATATGATACTGTATGGTACTGTATGGCATGGCACTATATGATACTGTATGGTACTGTATGGCATGGTACTACTCTGATTACTGTATGGCACTGTGTGTGTGTGTATGGTGTGTGTCTGTGTGTGTGTTTGTGTGTGTCTTAGAGAAACGTGTGTGTGTGTGTGTGTGTGTGTGTGTGTGTGTGTGTGTGTGTGTGTGTGTGTGTGTGTGTGTGTGTGTGTGTGTGTGTGTGTGTGTGTGTGTCTGTGTGTGTGTGTGTCTGTTCTTTATTCTGTCTGTCTGTCTGTCTGTCTGTCTGTCTGTCTGTCTGTCTGTCTGTCTCTCTGTCTGTCTGTCTGTCTGTCTGAGTGTGTGTGTGTGAATGTGGAACATCTGTACAGTAGGTAACAGCCAGACAGTTCATCATGATGTCATCCTTCTCCAGTAGATTAGTGACATGAAGGATCTTCATCACATGCTGTCTGATTTCTTAAATGGCACCCTATTCCCTTTATAGTGCACTACTTTAGACCAGGGTCTATAGGGAATAGGGTGCGATTTTGGACACACATATTTATACTGTCTGTTTGGGGAGGGAGGGAGGGAGGGAAGGAAGGAAGGAAGGAAGGAAGGAAGGAAGGAAGGAAGGAAGGAAGGAAGGAAGGAAGGAGGGTGGGAGGGAGGGAGGGAGGGAGGAAGAGATGCCATGGTGACCTAGGAATGGTGTTGATGCGGTAATACAGGCAGACAGAGCTCAGATGAGACCTGCGGTACAATTAGGTGGATTTGATCGCCCCCTGGTGGTGTGTGTGGGTCAACGTTATCATCTGAGTCGACTGATTCCATCCGTTTTCAGTTCAGACGAAGCTTTGAATTAATCAGCATGGCTCATTTTGGACTTAATACTGCTTTACACACGTTCCAATTGGGACAATAAAGAGTTGGTTTGATATGATTGATAGACTGATTCCTTCATTCATTGATTGTTTTGATTGATTGTCGGTGTGTCTGTCTTTAATAGGATTTGGAGATTCCAAGTCCACCCCAGAAACCCCTACTCCGCCGACCCCCTGGGCAGGAACGCCCAGAAGCCTCTACCCACCCCTGGGCAGGAATACCCAGCCCCACCTGCCGACCCCCTGGGCAGGAATACCCAGAAGCCTCTTGCCGACCCCCTGGGCAGGAATACCCAGAAGCCTTTGACCTGCAGACCCTGGGCAGGAATATCCAAAAACTTCTATCTGCCGACCAAACGAGCAGGAATTCCCAGAAGCCTTTGCCTGCTAACCCTAACCCTAACCCTAACTCCCCCGGAAGGAGTGGTCATCTGATTCGTAGTCCCATTGCTGTCGGTGTCCCCATCCCTGTACCTGTCCCCGTGTCCCCAGGCCGCTGAGACCTATTCCACACCACAACAGGTGCGTCCCAGATACTCTGAACAACACCCAGCATTAGATCAATCAACTTATATATAGTCTCGCTTGACAGACTGTTACTGGCTGGGCTAAGGAAGATTTTGGTCAAGCTAGATTTTGTCTGAAGCGCTCTGAGATGAATCAATTTATTCAGTCATGCCAAGAATACGTTTTCTAACCATTCACTTGAATTTCTGGACGTGATACTTAACATGCACTTTAACATCTATCTCCCTCCTCCCCCAGATCTGTTCCTAAGCAACCCCCAACACTACCTAAGCCTCGTATGATCGTCCACGCCAAGTTCAGCAGCTGAGAGAAGCTGGACTAAACCTGAAGGGAATTTAAGGACGTTCTTTCCGTGAGACGATAAAAGACATTTCACTTTGCACTATGAAACTCTGAAAAACCTTAATGATGTGGTGTCTCTGAGTTTTGAATAATGGGGACGGACCGTTGGGCGGTTGGCGTGTCAGCGAGTCAGCCCCCCTGTTGGTGCTCTGATGTCAGAGAGGTGCTATAGGTCTGAGCTCAGGTACACGTATGTAGAGTATTTATGTTTTGTGTATTTATTCATTAGTTATTATTTTTTTAATTCTACTGTTAGCCATTTGATTTCAATCATGGGGACATTTTACCCCGTTTTGATGGACAGGAAGCAAGGGGAAAGGTCTAACTTAACAAACGCCTGTCTCTGGAGATCTGGGAAGTTGTAAAGACCCTAACGTGGCGTTCAATGACCTGGATTCAGAAACAAAGGGGACGACACCTCCAAACATCAGACAGGAGACTTTCTTCTGCACTTCCTCCGTACAGTATACAGCCACCTGTTGTAAGACAACAGCATCACTGGTAAACCCTGTCGTAGGTCTTCCTCAGTACAGTATACAGCCACCTGTTGTAAGACAACAGCATCACTGGTAAACCCTGTCGTAGGTCTTCCTCAGTACAGTATACAGCCACCTGTTGTAAGACAACAGCATCACTGGTAAAACCCTGTCGAGGTCTCCTCAGTACAGTATACAGCCACCTGTTGTAAGACAACAGCATCACTGGTAAACCCTGGTCGTAGGTCTTCCTCAGTACAGTATACAGCCACCTGTTGTAAGACAACAGCATCACTGGTAAACCCTGTCGTAGGTCTTCTCCGCACAGTATACAGCCACCTGTTGTAAGACAACAGCATCACTGGTAAACCCTGTCGTAGGTCTTCCTCCGTACAGTATACAGCCACCTGTTGTAAGACAACAGCATCACTGGTAAACCCTGTCGTAGGTCTTCCTCCGTACAGTATACAGCCACCTGTTGTAAGACAACAGCATCACTGGTAAACCCTGTCGTAGGTCTTCCTCAGTACAGTATACAGCCACCTGTTGTATACATGTTATTACAGTCCAGAGGTGTTATTACAGTCCAGAGGTGTTATTACAGTCCAGAGGTGTTATTACACAGTCTAGAGGTGTTATTACACAGTCTAGAGGTGTTATTACACAGTCCAGAGGTGTTATTACACAGTCTAGAGGTGTTATTACACAGTCCAGAGGTGTTATTACATGTTATTACACAGTCCAGATGTGTTATTACACAGTCTAGAGGTGTTATTACACAGTCCAGAGGTGTTATTACACAGTCCATAGGTGTTATTACACAGTCCAGAGGTGTTATTACACAGTGCAGAGGTGTTATTACATGTTATAACACAGTCCAGAGGTGTTATTACAGTCCAGAGGTGTTATTACATGTTATAACACAGTCCATAGGTGTTATTACACAGTCCAGAGGTGTTATTACAGTCCAGAGGTGTTATTACATGTTATAACACAGTCCAGAGGTGTTATTACAGTCCAGAGGTGTTATTACATGTTATAACACAGTCCATAGGTGTTATTACATGTTATTACACAGTCCAGAGGTGTTATTACACAGTCCAGAGGTGTTATTACAGTCCAGAGGTGTTATTACATGTTATAACACAGTCCATAGGTGTTATTACATGTTATTACACAGTCCAGAGGTGTTATTACACAGTCCAGAGGTGTTATTACACAGTCCAGAGGTGTTATTACATGTCCAGAGGTGTTATTACAGTCCAGAGGTGTTATTACACAGTCCAGAGGTGTTATTACACAGTCCAGAGGTGTTATTACACAGTCCAGAGGTGTTATTACATGTCCAGAGGTGTTATTACAGTCCAGAGGTGTTATTACACAGTCCAGAGGTGTTATTACACAG
>NW_025753939.1:0-9877 GCF_021184085.1 Oncorhynchus gorbuscha | reverse complement strand
TATAGGATTCAACATAAGGTGGGAGGTTAATCAGCCTGTTCCATTAGACAAGGTGGTTGCTTTAAATTGCACCTCATATACTGTAAGATCCACCTACAGTGCTTTCAGAAAGTGTTCACACCCGTTTACTTTTCCACATGTTGTTGTGTTACAGCCTGAATTTAAAATGGATTCCATTGAGATTTTGTGTCACTGGTCTATTACACACAATACCCCATACAAAGTCAAAGTGATTAATTACAAATTAATTTAAAAAATGAGAAGCTGAAATGCCTTGAGTCAACAACTTTGTTATGGCAAACCTAAATCAGTTTGCTTAAAAGCTTTGTACTTAACAAGTCACATAGTAAGTTGCATGGACTCAGTCCGTGTGCTCATCTCTGTACTCCACACATACAATTATCTGTAGGGATCCCTCTGTCCAAGATGTGAATTTCAACCACAGATTCAACCACAAAGACCAGGGAGGTTTTCCAATGCCTCGTAAAGAAGGGAACCTATTAGTAGATGGGTAAAAGAAAAAGCAGACAATTTGAGCATGGTAAAGTTATTCATTACATTTTGGATGTATATCTATACAACCAGTCACTACAAAGATACAGGCGTCCTTTCAACTCAGTAGCTGGAAAGGAAGGAAACCACTCAGGGATTTCACCATGAGGCCAATGGTGACTTTAAAACAGTTACAGAGTTGAATGGCTGTGACAGGAGAAAACTGAGGGTGGATCAACAACATTGTATTTACTCCACAATACTCACCTAAATGACAGAGTGGAAAAGAAGGAACCCTGTACAGAATACAAATATTCCAGAAACATTCATCCTGTTTGCAATAAGGCACTAAAGGAAAATTGCAAGAAATGTGGCAAAGAAATTAACTTTATGTCCTGAATACAAATAGTTATGTTTGGGGCAAATCCAACACAACACATCAATGAGTACCACTCTTCATATTTTCAAACATGGTGGTGGCTGCATCAGGTTATGAGTATGCTTGTCATCGGTTAGGACTAAGGTGTTTTTTGAAGGGAATACAAAATAAACTGAATAGAGCTAAGCAAAGGTAAAATCCTAGAGGAAAACCTGGTTCAGTATGCTTTCCAACAGACACTGGGAGACAAATTCACCTTTCAGCAGGACAAAAACCTAAAACACACAGCCAAATATACACCTGAGTTGCTTGCCATGGTAACATGTACTGCGGCTGTCCTCATAGGAGGTACAACCCTTTTTGCCATGGTAACATGTACTGCGGCTGTCCTCATAGGAGGTACAACCCTTTTTGCCATGGTAACATGTACTGCGGCTGTCCTCATAGGAGGTACAACCCTTTTTGCCATGGTAACATGTACTGCGGCTGTCCTCATAGGAGGTACAACCCTTTTGCCATGGTAACATGTACTGCGGCTGTCCCCATAGGAGGTACAACCCTTTTTGCCATGGTAACATGTACTGCGGCTGTCCCCATAGGAGGTACAACCCTTTTGCCATGGTAACATGTACTGCGGCTGTCCCCATAGGAGGTACAACCCTTTTTGCCATGGTAACATGTACTGCGGCTGTCCCCATAGGAGGTACAACCCTTTTGGTTCCAGGTATAACTATTTTGGGTGCCATTAAGAACCCTCTGTGGAAAAGGTTCTACATGGAACACAAAAGGGTTCTACCTGGAACCAAAATGATTCTGCCTGGAACCCAAAAGGGTTCTACTTGGAACTTAAAGGAGTCTACCTGGAACCAACAGGGGTTCTTTAAAGGGTTCTCCTATGGTTCTAGATGGTACCTTTTTCCAAGAGTGTGCCATACATCCTGCCACTACACACAAAATGACAAAATCCCTTGTGCACAACACTTAGAATAAAATGAAGTCATTAGAATAAGACTCCTGAGAAAGAGCCGAATCTGAAATGTGGTTAGCAGTGTGCATGTTTAGAAGGAGGAAGGGAGTGACATGGAGAACAAGGTCAGAATAAGGGCTAGGTGGTGTTCCTCTCCCCGCCCATTAGGAACATATGTTTCCCAGCATGGGACATGACTGAGTCTGGCAGACTGTGTCTGGTGCTGGGAGTTAAGACTTTAGACTAGAGAGACGCTCTATTACCTCTATATTGCACTTCTTCTGACCAGGGCCCATGGGGTAGTGCAATAGTAGTGCACTATATACAGTAGGGAATAGGGTGCCATTTTAGACGGTAAGTCTAGGACTGACTGTTTAGTGGGGAGTAGTTCTCTCCTTTTAAAAGATCATTCATTTCTATTTATTTTCGGTAATACCAATTAGACATAAAAAAAAATACTACTGGGCAAATCAAATTCATAGATTAAAAGGAACGTTTTACATTGCATCAACTCGCTACCCAAGGTTTTTACTTGTAATATATAGTTAGATGCACTAGAGAGCACATATTGTACATATTGAAGATGAGCACATGCTCATCCCCAGATCATTTTTTTCGTGTCTGTTTTTCAAAGGATAAAGCAAAGAACATGAACATCTTCATAGTTAAGAACCTCGTAACAATATGGAATCAAATGAAACGGATTCTACAAGAACCAATATCACTCCTTAAAAACACTACCTTATGGAAAAATACTTGCATAGCTTTCAGAATTCACTAATCAATTAGTCCACATAGAAAACTAAAGGCATAGAAACTGTAAAATGACTTGGTAACAGGAATAACATTTATTTCCATGACGGAATTGAGAAGCAATTTTGGACTGACCAATGTAGATACAGTGCCTTGCGAAAGTATTCGGCCCCTTGAACTTTGCGACCTTTTGCCACATTTCAGGCTTCAAACATAAAGATATAAAACTGTATTTTTTGTGAAAAATCAACAACAAGTGGGACACAATCATGAAGTGGAACGACATTTATTGGATATTTGTAACTTTTTTAACAAATCAAAAACTGAAATATTGGGCGTGCAAAATTATTCAGCACCACTTAGGTTAATACTTTGTAGCGCCACCTTTTGCTGTGATTACAGCTGTAAGTCGCTTGGGGTATGTCTCTATCAGTTTTGCACATCGAGAGACTGACATTTTTCCCATTCCTCCTTGCAAAACAGCTCGAGCTCAGTGAGGTTGGATGGAGAACATTTGTGAACAGCAGTTTTCAGTTCTTTCCACAGATTCTCGATTGGATTCAGGTCTGGACTTTGACTTGGCCATTCTAACACCTGGATATGTTTATTTTTGAACCATTCCATTGTAGATTTTGCTTTATGTTTTGGATCATTGTCTTGTTGGAAGACAAATCTCCGTCCCAGTCTCAGGTCTTTTGCAGACTCCATCAGGTTTTCTTCCAGAATGGTCCTGAATTTGGCTCCATCCATCTTCCCATCAATTTTAACCATCTTCCCTGTCCCTGCTGAAGAAAAGCAGGCCCAAACCATGATGCTGCCACCACCATGTTTGACAGTGGGGATGGTGTGTTCAGGGTGATGAGCTGTGTTGCTTTTACGCCAAACATAACATTTTGCATTGTTGCCAAAAAGTTCAATTTTGGTTTCACCTGACCAGAGCACCTTCTTCCACATGTTTGGTGTGTCTCCCAGGTGGCTTGTGGCAAACTTTAAACGACACTTTTTATGGATATCTTTAAGAAATGGCTTTCTTCTTGCCACTCTTCCATGAAGGCCAGATTTGTGCAATATACGACTGATTGTTGTCCTATGGACAGAGTCTCCCACCTCAGCTGTAGATCTCTGCAGTTCATCCAGAGTGATCATGGGCTTCTTGGCTGCATCTCTGATCAGTCTTCTCCTTGTATGAGCTGAAAGTTTAGAGGGACGGCCAGGTCTTGGTAGATTTGCAGTGGTCTGATACTCCTTCCATTTCAATATTATCGCTTGCACAGTGCTCCTTGGGATGTTTAAAGCTTGGGAAATCTTTTTGTATCCAATCCGGCTTTAAACTTCTTCACAACAGTATCTCGGACCTGCCTCGTGTGTTCCTTGTTCTTCATGATGCTCTCTGCGCTTTTAACAGACCTCTGAGACTATCACAGTGCAGGTGCATTTATACGGAGACTTGATTACACACAGGTGGATTGTATTTATCATCATTAGTCATTTAGGTCAACATTGGATCATTCAGAGATCCTCACTGAACTTCTGGAGAGAGTTTGCTGCACTGAAAGTAAAGGGGCTGAATAATTTTGCACGCACCATTTTTCAGTTTTTGATTTGTTAAAAAGTTTGAAATATCCAATAAATGTCGTTCCACTTCATGATTGTGTCCCACTTGTTGTTGATTCTTCACAAAAAAATACAGTTTTATATCTTTATGTTTGAAGCCTGAAATGTGGCAAAAGGTCGCAAAGTTCAAGGGGCCGAATACTTTCGCAAGGCACTGTATTTTCGAATACGTGCAACTTAAAAGTTACATATCACAAAATTGTGATTTGAAATCTTTTGGACATCAGAAAAACCTTGATGGAATCTTATTTGAGTCAGATAAGGATGTTCATATGAAAGGTAAAATATGCGATGCTTTGCAGAGACCATATCCAACTGACAATCTCTTAGAAAAAAATATAAACTGTGTTGGCAGAAGATGGAGGGAATGTTGAAGCATAACTAAATAAATTACAGTTAATTACAGTTAACGAAAATGTACGCTTAATCTGGTATAAACAAATGTATAGAACGTATTATACAAGAGACAAAATGCACCAGTTCTACAGCACAACAGTAGAGTTTATGCCTTAAGTGTAAAACTCAAAATGACTCAATATTCCATACTTGAAAGTCCAGAAGTTATGGGAGGAGCTAGAAAGTTGGCTGTCAGAAGTATTACAATGTAGACTTACTTTGAATCCGTCTGCATTCAGGACATGTCATATGGGGGTGTAGTGAGAGATCCAATGGGCTGGACGATTCTCATCTCACCACTCATCTTGAAAAAACTTATACTAAAAACTTGGAAATCAATCAAATTGGAAAAATAAAAGGATTTATTACTGAAACATTGAAATATCATGGGCGACGATAAAAACGAATTGGTCAAATTTAAGAGCATGTGGCAAATAATAATGCAGGCACTAAGGATGGGGGTGTGGCCAGGCACTAAGGATGGGGGTGTGGCCAGGCACTAAGAATGGGGGTGTGGCCAGGCACTAAGGATGGGGGTGTGGCCAGGCACTAAGGATGGGGTGTGGCCAGGCACTAAGGATGGGGGTGTGGCCAGGCACTAAGGATGGGGGTGTGGCCAGGCACTAAGGATGGGGTGTGGCCAGGCACTAGGATGGGGTGTGGCCAGGCACTAAGGATGGGGGTGTGGCCAGGCACTAAGGATGGGGTGTGGCCAGGCACTAAGGATGGGGGTGTGGCCAGGCACTAAGGATGGGAGTGTGGCCAGGCACTAAGGATGGAGGTGTGGCCAGGCACTAAGGATGGGGGTGTGGCCAGGTACTAAGGATGGGGTGTGGCCAGGCACTAAGGATGGGGTGTGGCCAGGCACTAAGGATGGGGGTGTGGCCAGGCACTAAGGATGGGGTGTGGCCAGGCACTAAGGATGGGGGTGTGGCCAGGCACTAAGGATGGGGTGTGGCCAGGCACTAAGGATGGGGGTGTGGCCAGGCACTAAGGATGGGGGTGTGGCCAGGCACTAAGGATGGGGTGTGGCCAGGCACTAAGGATGGGGGTGTGGCCAGGCACTAAGGATGGGGGTGTGGCCAGGCACTATGGATGGGGGTGTGGCCAGGCACTAAGGATGGGGTGTGGCCAGGCACTAAGGATGGGGGTGTGGCCAGGCACTAAGGATGGGGTGTGGCCAGGCACTAAGGATGGGGTGTGGCCAGGCACTAAGGATGGGGGTGTGGCCAGGCACAAGGGATGGGGTGTGGCCAGGCACTAAGTATGGGGGTGTGGCCAGGCACTAAGGATGGGGGTGTGGCCAGGCACTAAGGATGGGGTGTGGCCAGGCACTAAGGATGGGGTGTGGCCAGGCACTAAGGATGGGGTGTGGCCAGGCACTAAGGATGGGGTGTGGCCAGGCACTAAGGATGGGGTGTGGCCAGGCACTAAGGGATGGGGGTGTGGCCAGGCACTAAGGATGGGGTGTGGCCAGGCACTAAGGATGGGGGTGTGGCCAGGCACTAAGGATGGGGTGTGGCCAGGCACTAAGGATGGGGGTGTGGCCAGGCACTAAGGATGGGGTGTGGCCAGGCACTAAGGATGGGGGTGTGGCCAGGCACTAAGGATGGGGGTGTGGCCAGGCACTAAGGATGGGGGTGTGGCCAGGCACTAAGGATGGGGGTGTGGCCAGGCACAAGGGATGGGGGTGTGGCCAGGCACTAAGGATGGGGGTGTGGCCAGGCACTAAGGATGGGGGTGTGGCCAGGCACTAAGGATGGGGGTGTGGCCAGGCACTAAGGATGGGGGTGTGGCCAGGCACTAAGGATGGGGGTGTGGCCAGGCACTAGGACTAGGGACGCACCTTACCACACATACATTCACTCACAAACGCCCACACATAGGCTCAACTACACACACACCACACACACACAAACGCTACACATACACCCTATACACACACCCCACATACACACCCTACACACCCTACACACACACCTACACATTCACCCTACACACACCACACACACCCTACATACACCCTACACACACACCCTACACATACACACCCTACACACGCACCCTACACATACTCCCTACACAAACGCACCCTACACACCCTACACACACACCTACACATTCACCCTACACACACCCTACACACAAACCTACACACCCTACACACACCCTACACATACACACCCTACACACGCACCCTACACACACACACCCTACACACACACCCTACACATACTCCCTACACACACGCACCCTACACACACGCACCCTACACACACCCCTACACAGTCACCCGACACACACGCCCTACACATTCACCCTACACACACACTCCAAGACTGCTGCTACTGGACTATTCATATTACTACAAAATGTCTATTTATTATTGCACAATCTATTAAAACATATCACGGCACGGGTAAATATCCTACTTTAATTCAATTGATTTCCTCCTTGTACTGTACACTCTTAGAGAAAAGGGTTCCAAAACGGTCATTCTATTTCTTATTCATTGAGCTTTTATTTTTGTGTACTCTTTTATTCACTTAATGACTTTCCTATTGTTGTCGTGTTGTCGGTAGGTGAGCCTGTAAGCATTTCACTGCACTGTGTACTACATGTACAGTACATCACGTGTATCCCAAAGTTTCTTTTACTCACTGCTTTAGCACACTCTGCTAACCCTGATGTCCTTGCCGTGTCTGAATCCTGGCTCAGGAAGGCCACCAAAATTCTGAGATTTCCATACCCAACTATAACATCTTCCGTCAAGATAGAACTGCTAAAGGGGAGGAGTTGCAGTCTACTGCAGAGATAGCCTGCAAAGTAATGTCATACTTTCCAGGTCCATACCCAAACAGTTCGAACTACTAATTTTGAAAATCACTCTCTCCAGAAATATGTCTCTCACTGTTGCCGCCTGCTACCGACCCCCCTCAGCTCCCAGCTGTGCCCTGGACACCATTTGTGAATTGATCGCCCCCCCATCTAGCTTCGGAGTTTGTTCTGTTAGGTGACCTAAACTGGGATATGCTTAATACCCCGGCAGTCCTACAATCTAAGCTAGATGCCCTCAATCTCACACAAATCATCAAGGAACCCACCAGGTACAACCCCAACTCTGTAAGCAAGGGCACCTTCATAGATGTCATCCTGACCAACTGGCCCTCCAAATACACCTCCGCTGTCTTCAACCAGGATCTCAGCGATCACTGCCTCATTGCCTGTATCCGCTACGGAGCCGCAGTCAAACGACCACCCCTCATCACTGTCAAACGCTCCCGAAAACACTTCTGTGAGCAGGCCTTTCTAATCGACCTGGCCCAGGTATCCTGGAAGGACATTGACCTCATCCCGTCAGTTGAGGATGCCTGGTCATTCTTTAAAAGTAACTTCTTCACCATTTTAGATAAGCATGCTCCGTTCAAAAAATGCAGAACTAAGAACAGATATAGCCCTTGCTTCACTCCAGACCTGACTGCCCTCGACCAGCACAAAAACATCCTGTGGTGGACTGCAATAGCATCGAATAGTCCCCGCGATATATGCAACTGTTCAGGGAAGTCAGGAACCAATACACACAGTCAGTCAGGAAAGCTAAGGCCAGCTTCTTCAGGCAGAAGTTTGCATCCTGTAGCTCCAACTCCAAAAGTTCTGGGACACTGTGAAGTCCATGGAGAACAAGAGCACCTCCTCCCAGCTGCCCACTGCACTGAGGCTAGGTAACACGGTCACCACCGATAAATCCATGATTATCGAAAACTTCAACAAGCATTCCTCAGCAGCTGGCCATGGCTTCCATACTGGCTACTCCTACCTCAGGCCAACAGCCCCCCCCCGCAGCTCCTGCTTTAAGCCTCTCCAGGTTCTCCTTTACCCAAATCTAGATAGATGTTCTGGAAAGAGCACTGCAAAACCTGAATCTGTATCAATCAGCTGGGCTTGACAATCTGGACACTCTATTTCTGAAACTATCCGCCGCCATTGTCGCAACCCCTATTACCAGCCTGTTCAACCTCTCTTTCATATCGTCTGAGATCCCCAAGGATTGGAAAGCTGCCGCAGTCATCCCCCTCTTCAAAGGGGGAGACACCCTGGACCCAAACTGTTACAGACCTATATCCATCCTGCCCCAAGCCTACTCCAAGGCCTCAAAGCCAAGTCAACAAACAGGTCACTGACCATCTCGAATCCTGACCGTATTCTTCTCCGCTGTGCAATCTGGGTTTCCGAGCTGGTCACGGGTGCAATTCTCAGCCACGTTCAGTGTACTAAAACGATATAATAACCGCCATCGATAAAAGACAGTACCGCTGCAGCCGTTTTCATCGACCTTGCCAAGGCTTTCGACTCTGTCAATCACCATATTCTTATCGGCAGACTCAGTAGCCTCGGTTTTTCGGATGACTGCCTTGCCTGGTTCACCAATTACTTTGCAGACAGAGTTCAGTGTGTCAAATCGGACGGCATGCTGACCGTCCTCTGGCAGTCTCTATGGGGGTGCCACAGGGTTCAATTCTCGGGCCGACTCTTTTCTCTGTATATATCAATGATGTTGCTCTTGCTGCGGGCGATTCCCTGATCCACCTCTACGCAGACGACACCATTCTATATACTTCCGGCCCGTCCTTGGACACTGTGCTATCTAACCTCCAAACGAGCTTCAATGCCATACAACACTCCTTCCGTGGCCTCCAACTGCTCTTAAACGCTAGTAAAACCAAATGCATGCTTTTCAACCATTTGCTGCCTGCACCCGCATGCCTGACCAGCATCACCACCCTGGATGGTTCCGACCTTGAATATGTGGACATCTATAAGTACCTAGGTGTCTGGCTAGACTGTAAACTCTCCTTCCAGACTCATATCAAACATCTCCAATTGAAAATCAAATCAGGAGTCGGCTTTCTATTCCGCAACAAAGCCTCCTTCACTCACGCCGCCAAACTTACCCTAGTAAAACTGACTATCCTACCGATCCTCGACTTCGGCGATGTCATCTACAAAATTGCTTCCAACACTCTATTCAGCAAACTGGATGCAGTTTATCACAGTGCCATCAGTTTTGTCACTAAAGCACCTTATACCACCCACCACTGCGACTTGTATGCTCTAGTCGGCTGGCCCTCGCTACATATTCGTCGCCAGACCCACTGGCTTCAGGTCATCTACAAGTCCATGCTAGGTAAAGCTCCGCCTTATCTCAGTTCACTGGTCACGATGGCAACACCCATCCGTAGCACGCGCTCCAGCAGGTGTATCTCACTGATCATCCC
>NW_025753938.1:0-9878 GCF_021184085.1 Oncorhynchus gorbuscha | reverse complement strand
GCCGACCACAACAGTGAATCAACCCACCCAGGTGACGCACCCCCCCAGGGACGGCACGAGAGAGCCCCAGCAAGCCAGTGACTCAGCCCCCGTAACAGGGTTAGAGGCAAAGAATCCCAGTGAAAAGAGGGGAACCGGCCAGGCAGAGACAGCAAGGGCGGTTCGTTGCTCCAGAGCCTTTCCGTTCACCTTCCCACTCCTGGGCCAGACTACACTCAATCATATGACCCACTGAAGAGATGAGTCTTCAGTAAAGACTTAAAGGTTGAGACCGAGTTTGTGCCTCTGACATGGGTAGGCAGACCGTTCCATAAAAATGGAGCTCTATAGGAGAAAGCCCTGCCTCCAGCTGTTTGCTTAGAAATTCTAGGGACAATTAGGAGGCCTGCGTCTTGTGACCGTAGCGTACGTGTAGGTATGTACGGCAGGACCAAATCAGAGAGGTAGGTAGGAGCAAGCCCATGTAATGCTTTGTAGGTTAGCAGTAAAACCTTGAAATCAGCCCTTGCTTTGACAGGAAGCCAGTGTAGAGAGGCTAGCACTGGAGTAATATGATCAAATTTTTTGGTTCTAGTCAGGATTCTAGCAGCCGTATTTAGCACTAACTGAAGTTTATTTAGTGCTTTATCCGGGTAGCCGGAAAATAGAGCATTGCAGTAGTCTAACCTAGAAGTGACAAAAGCATGGATTAATTTTTCTGCATCATTTTTGGACAGAAAGTTTCTGATTTTTGCAATGTTACGTAGATGGAAAAAAGCTGTCCTCGAAATGGTCTTGATATGTTCTTCAAAAGAGAGATCAGGGTCCAGAGTAACGCCGAGGTCCTTCACAGTTTTATTTGAGACGACTGTACAACCATTAAGATTAATTGTCAGATTCAACAGAAGATCTCTTTGTTTCTTGGGACCTAGAACAAGCATCTCTGTTTTGTCCGAGTTTAATAGTAGAAAGTTTGCAGCCATCCACTTCCTTATGTCTGAAACACATGCTTCTAGCGAGGGCAATTTTGGGGCTTCACCATGTTTCATTGAAATGTACAGCTGTGTGTCATCCGCATAGCAGTGAAAGTTTACATTATGTTTTCGAATAACATCCCCAAGAGGTAAAATATATAGTGAAAACAATAGTGGTCCTAAAACAGAACCTTGAGGAACACCGAAATGTACAGTTGATTTGTCAGAGGACAAACCATTCACAGAGACAAACTGATATCTTTCCGACAGATAAGACCTAAACCAGGCCAGAACATGTCCGTGTAGACCAATTTGGGTTTCCAATCTCTCCAAAAGAATGTGGTGATCGATGGTATCAAAAGCAGCACTAAGGTCTAGGAGCACGAGGACAGATGCAGAGCCTCGGTCCGATGCCATCAAAATGTCATTTACCACCTTCACAAGTGCCGTCTCAGTGCTATGATGGGGTCTAAAACCAGACTGAAGCATTTCGTATACATTGTTTGTCTTCAGGAAGGCAGTGAGTTGCTGCGCAACAGCCTTCTCTAAAATCTTTGAGAGGAATGGAAGATTCGATATAGGCCGATAGTTTTTTATATTTTCTGGGTCAAGGTTTGGCTTTTTCAAGAGAGGCTTTATTACTGCCACTTTTAGTGAGTTTGGTACACATCCAGTGGATAGAGAGCCGTTTATTATGTTCAACATAGGAGGGCCAAGCACAGGAAGCAGCTCTTTCAGTAGTTTAGTTGGAATAGGGTCCAGTATACAGCTTGAAGGTTTAGAGGCCATGATTATTTTCATCATTGTGTCAAGAGATATAGTACTAAAACACTTGAGCGTCTCTCTTGATCCTAGGTCCTGGCAGAGTTGTGCAGACTCAGGACAACTGAGGTTTGGAGGAATACGCAGGTTTAAAGAGGAGTCCGTAATTTGCTTTCTAATAATCATAATCTTTTCCTCAAAGAAGTTCATGAATTTATCACTGCTAAAGTGCAAGTCATCCTCTCTTGGGGAATGCTGCTTTTTAGTTAGCTTTGCCACAGTATCAAAAAGGAATTTCGGATTGTTCTTATTTTCCTCAATTAAGTTAGAAAATAGGACGATCGAGCAGCAGTAAGGGCTCTTCGGTACTGCACGGTACCGTCCTTCCAAGCTAGTCGGAAGACTTCCAGTTTGGTGTGGCGCCATTTCCGTTCCAATTTTCTGGAAGCTTGCTTCAGAGCTCGGGTATTTTCTGTGTACCAGGGAGCTAGTTTCTTATGAGACATTTTTTAGTTTTTAGGGGTGCAACTGCATCTAGGGTATTGCGCAAGGTTAAATTGAGATCCTCAGGTTAGGTGGTTAACGGATTTTTGTCTCTGGCAGCCCTGCAGGCAGAGGAGTCTGAAGGGCATCAAGGAATCTTTGTGTTGTCTGTGAATTTATAGCACGACTTTGATGTTCCTTGGTTGGGGTCTGAGCAGATTATTTGTTGCAATTGCAAACGTAATAAAATGGTGGTCCGAAAGTCCAGGATTATAAGGAAAACATTAAGATCCACAACATTTATTCCATGGGACAAAACTAGGTCCAGCGTATGACTGTGAGAGTGAGTGGGTCCAGAGACATGTTGGACAAACCCACTGAGTCGATGATGGCTCCAAAAGCCTTTTGGAGTGTGGGTCTGTGGACTTTTCCATGTGAATATTAAAGTCACCAAAGATTAGAATATTATCTGCAATGACTACAAGGTCTGATAGGAATTCAGGGAACTCAGTGAGAAACGCTGTATATGGCCCAGGAGGCCTGTAAACAGTAGCTATAAAAAGTGATTGAGTAGGCTGCATAGATTTCATGACTAGAAGCTCAAAAGACGAAAACGTCATTTTTTTTTGTAAATTGAAATTTGCTATCGTAAATGTTAGCAACACCTCCGCCTTTGCGGGATGCACGGGGGATATGGTCACTAGTGTAGCCAGGAGGTGAGGCCTCATTTAACACAGTAAATTCATCAGGCTTAAGCCATGTTTCAGTCAGGCCAATCACATCAAGATTATGATCAGTGATTAGTTCATTGACTATAATTGCCTTTGAAGTAAGGGATCTAACATTAAGTAGCCCTATTTTGAGATGTGAGATATCATGATCTCTTTCAGTAATGACAGGAATGGAGGTGGTCATTATCCTAGTGAGATTGCTAAGGCGAACACCGCCATGTTTAGTTTTGCCCAACCTAGGTCGAGGCACAGACACGGTCTCAATGGTGATAGCTGAGCTGACTACACTAACTATGCTAGTGGCAGACTCCACTATGCTGGCAGGCTGGCTAATAGCCTGCTGCCTGGCCTGCACCCTATTTCATTGTGGAGCTAGAGGAGTTAGAGCCCTGTCTATGTTGGCAGATAAGATGAGAGCACCCCTCCAGCTAGGATGGAGTCCGTCACTCCTCAGCAGGTCAGGCTTGGTCCTGTTTGTGGGTGAGTCCCAGAAAGAGGGCCAATTATCTACAAATTCTATCTTTTGGGAGGGGCAGAAAACAGTTTTCAACCAGCGATTGAGTTGTGAGACTCTGCTGTAGAGCTCATCACTCCCTAACTGGGAGGGGGCCAGAGACAATTACTCGATGCCGACACATCTTTCTAGCTGATATGCACGCAGAAGCTATGTTGCGCTTGGTGATCTCTGACTGTTTCATCCTAACATCGTTGGTGCCGACGTGGATAACAATATCTCTATACTCTCTACACTCGCCAGGTTTAGCTTTAGCCAGCACCATCTTCAGATTAGCCTTAACCTCTTAGTCCGCCCCATCCCGGATCCGGGATCGTGACTACAACCTCAAGCTCATTACCATAACGCAAAATTAAATGAAATAAATATGCCTATCCTCAAGCTTATCCTTTTCTTAACAATCCTGTCGTCTCAGATTTTCAAAATATGCTTTAGAACCAGAGAAAATCAATAATTTGTGTAAGAGTGGTGATAGCTAGCTTAGCATTTAGCGTTAGCATTTATCACGCAACATTCACAAAAACCAGCAAAGGGATCAAATAAAATAATTTACCTTTGAAGAACTTCAGATGTTTCAATGAGGAGACTCTCAGTTACATAGCAGATGTCCAGTTTTTCCTGAAAGATGCTTGTGTAGGACACAACGCTCCGCTTTGTTACTATGCATTTGGCTACCGAAACTAACCGAAAATTCAGTCACCTAAACGTCAAACTTTTTTCCGAATTAACTCCATAATATCGACTGAAACATGGAAAACGTTGTTTGAATCAATCCTCAAGGTGTTTTGTCATATATCTTCATTGGAAATGCCTTCCTGGAAGCGTGCATTCTTCTCTGATTCGGATGGAAAATACTGGTACCTGACTTTTGCGCACCAATTTCCACGCAGACACCGTGCGGGACACTTGGTAATTGTAGGCTCTTATGGTCAATCTTCCAATGATATGCCTACAAATACGCCACAATGCTGCAGACACCTGGGGGAACGAAGTGTGTCCGCTTCATTCCTGTCGCATTCACAGCCATATAAGGAGATCATGGAAAACGTGCCTCCAGAAATCCTGTTGATTTCTGGTCACTCAAACATCTTGGTTTTGCCTGTAGATTCTGTTCTAAGGCACTCACAGAAAATATTTGCAGTTCTGAAACGCCAGAGTGTCTTCTTTCCAAAACTATCAATTCCAAGCATAGTCGAAAGCATCTTTTTCGGACAAAATATTGCGCTTAAAACGGGCATGTCTTTTATCCAAAAATGAAATACTGCCCCTAGAGTCTTAACAGGTTAACGTCGGTAGCCCTGCCCCCGGGTAAACAGTGTATGATCGCTGGATGATTCGCTTTAAGTCTAATACTGCGGGTAATGGAGTCGCCAATGACTAGAGTTTTCAATTTGTCAGAGCTAATGGTGGGAAGCTTCGGCGTCTCAGACCCCGTAACGGGAGGAGTAGAGACCAGAGAAGACTCGGCCTCTGACACCGACCCGCTGCTTAATGGGGAAAACCGGTTGAAAGTTTCTGTCTGCTGAATGAGCGACACCGGTTGAGCGTTCCTACAGCATTTCCTTCCAGAAACCGTGAGAAAGTTGTCCGGCTGCGGGGACTGTGCCAGGGGATTTATACTACTATCTGTACTTACTGGTGGCACAGCCGCTGTTTCATCCTTTCCTACACTGAAATTACCCTTGCCTAACGATTGCGCCTGAAGCTGGGCTTGCAGTACAGCTATCCTCGCCGTAAGGCGAGCACAGCGGCTGCAATTAGAAGGCATCATGTTAATGTTACTACTTAGCTTCGGCTGTTGGAGGTCCTGACGAATCGTGTCCAGATAAAGCGTCCGAAGTGAAAAAGTTGAGGAAAAATAAATATATGAACGGTAATTAAAAAGTGAAACCCGTAAAGTTGTCAGGTAGCAAAATAGGTTGGCAACAAAACGCACAGCAATTCGAAAACAAGCCTGCAAGTTGTGACCGGAAATGACGTCTATAACTTCCTGTCTACTATCTGTCAGACCATCCATTGACAGACCATCCATGGTCTTGTTCCACCATTGGGGGGCCAGAGCAGCGAACAGTTTTGACTGGGCTGAGCGGGAGCTGTACTTCCTCAGTGGTAGGTAGGCGAGCAGGCCAGAGGTGGATGAACGCAGTGCCCTTGTTTGGGTGTAGGGCCTGATCAGAGCCTGGAGGTACTGAGGTGCCGTTCCCCTCACAGCTCCGTAGGCAAGCACCATGGTCTTGTAGCGGATGCGAGCTTCATCACAGGTGACAGTTTTATTACTCATTTCTGCATCCTGTATCAACATGTTGACTGCTCCTTATTAAAGTCCCGTAGATCACTTCACTATTCCCTTTTGTTTTTACAAAGCTCTACTACACACACTTCCAACTTACCTAACTGTGTTGTTGAAGTATAAAAACATGAGTTACCAAACAGGGTTGGTTAACTCTTGAGGTTCCTCGGGTCTCCATCGAATTAGGTCAATTCTCTTTTAGTTTTAATGCACCTCACTGCTGGAACAATTGACAAAACTCATTGCAATTGGATGTTCTGGTGCCGCTTGGGCAATTGAAAGTGTTGATTGAGGACCTAGTACCTGAGGAATGTAACGGTTCTTCTTACAAAGTTGAGATCGGAGCATGGAGATACGTAACTGGTAGAGATATGATTCTGAAATTAAAGCATGCGTTGTTTGGCAAAATAACTGTAATAATATTTCCCAATTTGAAAAAGAAACTCATAAAAGTAATTACATAACATGTTACTTTTTGAACATGTTACCCCCAACAATGGTGATGGTACAGTAATACAGCTTCCCATTGGCATTTGGTCTGCCCCAGACCCTCCTTTTTAGGGTGGCATTGGAAAGGAGTTTGGTTTGTAGGCCTTGGCTGGCATGGTGCAGTAGCTACACTCTGTTGTTGTTCACGGTGTGGAAACATGATAAGGTGAAATATTATCACACCATCTTGCCTCTGGCTGTGTGGAGGCCACCTGCCCTAACCTCATAACTGTAAGGTAGATGGAGGAAGGGAGAGAGGAGAGGAGGGTGTACGAGCAGAGAAGGAATTTACTGCTCCTAAAGTGTGGTGGTTAAAGACTGGAGTAGAGGACAGGAGTTAATGGTTAATTGGAGATTACCACTATGTATCTAGAAGCCGGCTTTCATCTTTGTGTAAATCTGTAAATAGTCTGGAACCAGAATGTTTATATACCTAGTAGTTTACATACCTAGTATCTGAGGACCGTATTTCCCCCCTAATGCATCTCTGTTATTTCTGAAGACTGCCAAAAACAGAATGTTTTTGTTGTTGTTGTATCTTGGCTGCATATGGAGAAAAAAGGTAAGGTATATAGATGTATCCTTCCTGCCAGTGATTCAAGACGTAGCACAGTCATCCTATGTGTTGTGTCTTGACTATGTTCTTAGTCTAGCTCATGTGCTGTCTAAATTGATCCCTCCCAACCGGTAACAGTTCTCGTGATCATTCGCCACTAGTACTGCTGTATTCTCAGGAGGAGCCTGGAGGGGGGGGGGACTTATCAAGAACGCCGCAAGGTGCCTGTAAAATGCCTCTATTCCCAGCTGGCGGCTGGGAACCCTTGGCCCTCTAAGTTTTCTGAGCAATAATACCATTTTTTGTTTGTTTTTTTGTTTAATTTTCATTGTTGGACATAAAAGAATGTAAAAACACCAGGAAATCAGCTTGAACTGCACTTTTTAATTTGGAAATCTGTTCCCAAGTATTCCCACGTGTGATACATGGTGATCGTATACAAATGTAAAAAAGGTTCTGAAATTATTACGTTTTGATCAAATATTATATCTGTTTGGACTTGTTGCAGTCAATTTGCAGTGTATAAATAAATTGTAATTATGTTCCAGCCAGTGGCGACCTGTCATTCAGGGCAGGTGAGGCAGAGCTGTTTTGAACCCCACATTCTTTGCTTTCTTGAGTAAGGCAGCTCCAAAATGCAGGTGTTTCAGCCTAGCTTAGTGTTTTCTGTGGTGGTGGTGGGGCAGCCAGTGGAAAATATGGAGCGTAGGAGTTGGTCATGTTTTCTAGTTACGTTGTGATTGGCTCAGTGTTCTGTTACTCATGGGGACACTACGTCACTGCCAAATCTAAGGGTAGAGCCCAAAAATTGCCATAGAGTTACATTAGAAGTGCCCATCCAAGAAGGCTCAAGGTCATTGGCCACAGATACCACTTTGAACCCCCCTCACCAGCCTACCTTTGACTCTTTCCTCTCTGCCTCCTTCTTTCCACCTCCTCCTTGACCTCACCCCTCTCACCTTCCCCCCTACTCACAAGGCAGCAGGCAATACGCCTCGACCTCATCTTTACTAGATGCTGTTCTTCCACTTAACCCCATTGCAACTCCCCTCCAAGTCTCCGACCCACTGCCTTGTATCCTTTTCCCTCTCGCTCTCATCCAACACCTCCCACACTGCCCCTACTGGACGGTATCGCGCACGTCCCAACCTTCGCCTCTCTCTCCCCGCTTACTCTCTCCTCTTCCATCCTATCATCTCTTCCCTCCGCTCAAACCTTCTCCCACCTATCTCCTGATTCTGCCTCCTCAACCCTCCTCTCCTCCCTCTCTGCATCCCTTGACTCTCTATGTCCCCTATCCTCCAGGCCGGCTCGGTCCCTCCCTCCCGCTCCGTGGCTCGATGACTCATTGCGAGCTCACAGAACAGGGCTCCGGGCAGCCGAGCGGAAATGGAGGAAAAGCTCGCCTCCCTGCGGACTCTGGCATCCCTTTCACTCCCTCCTCTCTACATTTTCCTCCTCTGTCTCTGCTGCTAAAGCCACTTTCTACCACGCTAAATTCCAAGCTTCTGCCTCCAACCCTAGGAAGCTCATTGCCACCTTCTCCTCCCCTCCTGAATCCTCCGCCCCCTCCCCCCTCCTCCCTCTCTGCAGATGACTTCGTCAACCATTTTGAAAAGAAGGTCGACGACATCCGATCCTCGTTTGCTAAGTCAAACGACACCGCTGGTTCTGCTCACACTGCCCTACCCTGTGCTCTGACCTCTTTCTCCCCTCTCTCTCCAGATGAAATCTCGCGTCTTGTGACGGCCGGCCGCCCAACAACCTGCCCGCTTGACCCTATCCCCTCCTCTCTTCTCCAGACCATTTCCGGAGACCTTCTCCTTACCTCACCTTCGCTCATCAACTGTCACCCCTTGACCGCTGGCTACGTCCCTTCCGTCTTCAAGAGCGAGTTGCACCCCTTCTGAAAAAAACCTACACTCGATCCTCCGATGTCAACAATCTCACAGACCAGTATCCCTTTTTCTCTCAAAACTCTGAACGTGCCGCGTCCCACAGCTCTCCCGCTATCTCTCTGAATGACCTTCTTGATCCAAATCAGTCAGGTTTCAAGACTAGTCATTCAACTGAGACTGCTCTCCTCTGTATCACGGAGGCGCTCTCCGCACTGCTAAAGCTAACTCTCTCCCTCTGCTCTCATCCTTCTAGATCTATGGCTGCCTTCGATACTGTGAACCATCAGATCCTCCTCTCCCACCCTCTCCGAGTTGGGCATCTCCGGCGCGGCCCACGCTTGGATTGCGTCCTACCTGACAGGTCGCTCCTACCAGGTGGCGTGGAGAATCTGTCTCCTCACCACGCGCTCTCACCACTGGTGTCCCCCAGGGCTCTGTTCTTGGCCCTCTCCTATTCTCGCTATACACCAAGTCACTTTGGCTCTGTCATAACCTCACATGGTCTCTCCTATCATTGCTATGCAGACGGTACACAATTAATCTTCTCCTTTCCCCTTCTGACGACCAGGTGGCGACCGCATCTTCTGCATGTCTGGCAGACATATCAGTGTGGATGACGGATCACCACCTCAAGCTGAACTCTCGCAAGACGGAGCTGCTCTTCCTCCCGGGGAAGGACTGCCCTGTCTCCATGATCTCGCCCTCTCACGTCACCCCGCTCCTCCGTTCTCTCCACTGGCTTCCAGTTGAAGCTCGCATCCGCTACAAGACCATGGTGCTTGCCTACGGAGCTGTGAGGGGAACGGCACCTCAGTACCTCCAGGCTCTGATCAGGCCCTACACCCAAACAAGGGCACTGCGTTCATCCACCTCTGGCCTGCTCGCCTCCCTACCACTGAGGAAGTACAGCTCCCGCTCAGCCCAGTCAAAACTGTTCGCTGCCCTGGCCCCCAATGGTGGAACAAACTCCCTCACGACGCCAGGACAGCGGAGTCAATCACCACCTTCCGGAGACACCTGAAACCCCACCTCTTTAAGGAATACCTAGGATAGGTTAAGTAATCCCTCTCACCCCACCCCCTAAGTTTTAGATGCACTATTGTTAAGTGACTGTCCCACTGGATGTCATAAGGTGAATGCACCAATTTGTAAGTCGCTCTGGATAAGAGCGTCTGCTAAATGACTTAAATGTAAATGTAATG
>NW_025753937.1:0-9879 GCF_021184085.1 Oncorhynchus gorbuscha | reverse complement strand
CACATGTCAGTACACACACACAACCAGTAGGTCACATGTCAGTACACACACACAACCAGTAGGTCACATGTCAGTACACACACACAACCAGTAGGTCACATGTCAGTACACACACACAACCAGTAGGTCACATGTCAGTACACACACACAACCAGTAGGTCACATGTCAGTACACACACACAACCAGTAGGTCACATGTCAGTACACACACACAACCAGTAGGTCACATGTCAGTACACACACACAACCAGTAGGTCACATGTCAGTACACACACACAACCAGTAGGTCACATGGGGGAAAGGCGTTGTGTTGCGAGGCGTTTCTTTATTTGTTGTTTTAAACCAGGTTTACTGATCACATGCTCTGTGTAAGATAGAAGGGAGGTCCATGCACTCATGGCTCTGTATAATACTGTACTTTTAACTTGGCAAGTCAGTTAAGAACACATTCTTATTTTCAATGACGGCCGAGGAACAGTGGGTTTAACTGCCTTGTTCAGGGGCAGAACGACAGATTTTCACTTTGTCAGCTCGGGGGATCCAATCTTGCAACCGTACAGTTGACTAGTCCAACGCAATAACGACCTGCCTCCCTCTCGTTGCACTCCACAAGGAGACTGCCTGTTACGCGAATGCAGTAAGCCAAGGTAAATTGCTAGCTAGCATTAAACTTATCTTGTAAAAAACAATCAATCATAATCACTAGTTAACTACACATGGTTGATGATATTACTAGATATTATCTAGCGTGTCCTGCGTTGCATATAATCTGACTGAGCATACAAGTATCTAAGTACCTGACTGAGCGATGGTAGGCAGAAGCAGGCGCGTAAACATAAATTCAAACAGCACTTTCTTGCGTTTTACCAGCAGCTCTTCGTTGTGCGTCAAACATTGCGCTGTTTATGACTTCAAGCCTTTCAACTCCCGAGATGAGGCTGGTGTAACCGAAGTGAAATGGCTAGCTACTTAGCGCACGCTAATAGCGTTTCAAACGTCACTCGCTCTGAGCCTTCTAGTAGTTGTTCCCCTTGCTCTGCATGAGTAATGCTGCTTCGATGGTGGCTGTTGTCGTGGTGTTGCTGGTTCGAGCCCAGGGAGGAGCGAGAAGAGGGATGGAAGCTATACTGTTACACTGGCAATATTAAAGTGCCTATAAGAACATCCAATAGTCAAAGTCCAATAGTCCTATAATAACTAACCACAACCTAAAACTTCTTACCTTGGAATATTGAAGTCTCATGTTAAAAGGAACCACCAGCTTTCATATGTTCTCATGTTCTGAGCAAGGAACTTAAACGTTAGCTTTCTTACATGGCACATATTGCACTTTTAATTTCTTCTCCAACACTTTGTTTTTGCATTATTTAAACCAAATTGAACATGTTTCATTATTTATTTGAGGCTAAATTGATTTTATTGATGTATTATATTAAGTTAAAATAAGTGTTCATTCAGTAGTTGGAATTGTCATTATTACAAATACATGAAAAAATATAGATATATTGATTTAAAAAATTATTATTATTATTATTATTTATTTATTTATTTTAATTTTTTTAAATCTGCCTCCTCCAATAATCGGTATCGGCGTTGAAAAATCATAATTGGTCGACCTCTAATACACATACAGTACACATACAGTGGCATTCAGAAAGTATTCAGACCCCTTCAGACTTTTTCCACATTTTGTTACGTTACGGCCTTATTCTAAAATTGATTTTTTTTAAATACAAATTCTCATCAATCTATATTTACTCTATATAATGATCAACCCGTCTGTCTAGAGACTAGACCATGTTACTCTATAACGACCTGCTCACTTGGATGGGCCAACACACACACACACACACACACACACACACACACACACACACACACACACACACACACACACACACACACACACACACACACACACACACACACACACACACACACACACACACACACACGTTAAAGGCCTGGATACAACTAAGTACTCAGCGTACATAAAAGGCATGTCCTGGCCTCACATCCTCCTGCTACTTCTGCCAGCAGTGTGTAGACAATATATCATGTTTAATCTATTTGGACTGCATCTCTGCTCACAGCATGAGAGAAACTAGGGAGATCCCAGTGTAGTTTAGTTAACGTCACTGAGTCGCGAGTGATCCCCGTGAGCGAGTGATCCCCGTGAGCGAGTGATCCCCGTGAGCGAGTTGATCCCGTGAGCGAGTTGATCCCGTGAGCGAGTTGATCCCGTGAGCGAGTGATCCCCGTGAGCGAGTGATCCCCGTGAGCGAGTGATCCCGTGAGCGAGTTGATCCCGTGAGCGAGTGATCCCGTGAGCGAGGTGGAGCCTCTCTCTCTCTCTCTCATGTTGTAGCAGAAGTAAATCTAGTGTATTGTAGTTAGGCCACCTTCCGGAGACACCTGAAACCCCACCTCTTTAAGGAATACCTAGGATAGGATAAAGTAATCCTTCTCACCCCCCCCCCTCCCCCCCTTAAAATATTTAGATGCACTATTGTAAAGTGGCTGTTCCACTGGATGTCATAAGGTGAATGCACCAATTTGTAAGTCGCTCTGGATAAGAGCGTCTGCTAAATGACTTAAATGTAAATGTGGGTACTATAACGTATACCAGGGTGTTTGGAAACAGCCACGGGATGGTTTTTTCAATGCCGTCAATACTACTTCTTTTAACGTTTTTGTTGTTGTTGTTAAAAACATTTAAATATTTGTATTTACTTAAATAAATACCTGCAGTCAACTTGCACATTACTTAGGAGATAAAGGAAATCTCATTCCTGATTTCACCGGTTACATTATTTTACACTATGAAGCTGCCAGAGTCCCCAGTCACGATGACGAGAGACCAGAACCCGTGAGTCACTGTTGTGCAGCATGTGCCAGGTGATCTAGTTAGTCTGGAATTCACTACTAGATATTTGTCAGCTAGATAACTTAGAACTATAACCGTCTAAAATGTGCTAAATGCTCTGCAGTTGTGTATTTGGTTTGCTCGTTTTAGTAGCTAGCTACCTAGCTAAGTGGTTAGCTTCTGCAATCAAGTGTGATGTATTGTTGTCTCTACCTTCTTGCCCTTTGTGCTGTTTGTGCCCAATAATGTTTGTACCATGTGGTGTTGCTACCATGTTGTTGTCATGTTGTGTTGCTACCATGCTGTGCTGCTGCCATGTGGTCATTCTGCCATGATGTGTTGTTGTGTTGCTGCCTTGCTATGTTGTTGTCATGTTGTGTTGCTACCATGTTCTTGTCATGTGTTGCTACCATGTTGTCATGCTGTGTTGTCATGTGTTGCTGCCTTGCTATGTTGTTGTCATGTTGCTACCATGTTCTTGTCACGTGTTGCTGCCTTGCTATGTTGTGTTGTCTCAGGTCTCTTTATGTTTGGCCCTGTCCGGGGGTGTCCTCGGATGGGGCCACAGTGTCTCCTGTCCCCTCCTGTCTCAGCCTCCAGTATTTATGCTGCAGTAGTTTGTGTCGGGGGGCTAGGGTCAGTTTGTTATATCTGGAGTACTTCTCCTGTCCTATTCGGTGTCCTGTGTGAATCTAAGTGTGCGTTCTCTAATTCTCTCCTTCTTTCTTTCTCTCTCTCGGAGGACCTGAGCCCTAGGACCATGCCCCAGGACTACCTGACATGATGACTCTTGCTGTCCCCTTCGTCCACCTGACTGTGCTGCTGCTCCAGTTTCAGCTGTTCTGCCTTGTTATTATTCGACCATGCTGGTCATTTATGAACATTTGAACATCTTGGTCATGTTCTGTTATAATCTCCACCCGGCACAGCCAGAAGAGGACTGGCCACCCCACATAGCCTGGTTCCTCTCTAGGTTTCTTCCTAGGTTTTGGCCTTTCTAGGAAGTTTTTCCTAGCCACCGTGCTTCTACACCTGCATTGCTTGCTGTTTGGGGTTTTAGGCTGGGTTTCTGTACAGCACTCTGAGATATCAGCTGATGTAAGAAGGGCTATATAAATACATTTGATTTGTTTTGATTTATTGTTATGTTGTCTTTAGGTCTAACTTTATGTAGTGCCGTCTCTCTCTATGTAGTGCTGTCTCACTCTCTCTGTAGAGTTGTCTCACTCTCTCTGTAGAGTTGTCTCTCTCTATGTAGTGCCGTCTCTCTCTATGTAGAGTTGTCTCTCTCTATGTAGTGCTGTCTCTCTCTATGTAGAGTTGTCTCTCTCTATGTAGTGCCGTCTCTCTCTATGTAGAGTTGTCTCTCTCTATGTAGTGCTGTCTCTCTCTATGTAGAGTTGTCTCACTCTATGTAGAGTTGTCTCACTCTATGTAGAGTTGTCTCACTCTATGTAGAGTTGTCTCACTCTCTGTAGAGTTGTCTCTCTCTGTAGAGTTGTCTCTATGTAGAGTTGTCTCTCTCTATGTAGAGTTGTCTCTCTCTATGTAGAGTTGTCTCACTCTATGTAGAGTTGTCTCACTCTCTGTAGAGTTGTCTCACTCTCTGTAGAGTTGTCTCACTCTCTGTAGAGTTGTCTCTCTCTATGTAGAGTTGTCTCTCTCTATGTAGAGTTGTCTCTCTCTATGTAGAGTTGTCTCTCTCTATGTAGGGTTGTCTCTCTCTATGTAGAGTTGTCTCTCTCTATGTAGAGTTGTCTCTCTCTATGTAGAGTTGTCTCTCTCTATGTAGAGTTGTCTCTCTCTATGTAGAGTTGTCTCACTCTATGTAGAGTTGTCTCACTCTCTGTAGAGTTGTCTCTCTCTATGTAGAGTTGTCTCTCTCTCTGTAGTGCTGTCTCTCTCTCTGTAGTGCTGTCTCTCTCTCTCTGTAGTGCTGTCTCTCTCTCTCTGTAGTGCTGTCTCTCTCTCTGTAGTGCTGTCTCTCTCTCTGTAGTGCTGTCTCTCTCTCTCTGTAGTGCTGTCTCTCTCTCTGTAGTGCTGTCTCTCTCTCTGTAGTGCTGTCTCTCTCTGTAGTGCTGTCTCTCTCTCTGTAGTGCTGTCTCTCTCTCTGTAGTGCTGTCTCTCTCTCTGTAGTGCTGTCTCTCTCTGTAGTGCTGTCTCTCTCTCTGTAGTGCTGTCTCTGTATGTAGTGCTGTCTCTGTATGTAGTGTTGTCTCTGTATGTAGTGTAGTGTAGTGTTGTCTCTGTATGTAGTGTTGTCTCTGTATGTAGTGTAGTGTTGTCTCTGTATGTAGTGTAGTGTTGTCTCTGTATGTAGTGTAGTGTTGTCTCTGTATGTAGTGTAGTGTTGTCTCTGTATGTAGTGTAGTGTTGTCTCTGTATGTAGTGTAGTGTTGTCTCTGTATGTAGTGTAGTCTCTGTATGTAGTGTTGTCTCTGTATGTAGTGTTGTCTCTGTATGTAGTGTTGTCTCTGTATGTAGTGTTGTCTCTGTATGTAAGTATTGTCTTCTGTATGTAGTGTTGTCTCTGTATGTAGTGTTGTCTCTGTATGTAGTGTTGTCTCTGTATGTAGTGTTGTCTCTGTATGTAGTGTTGTCTCTGTATGTAGTGTTGTCTCTGTATGTAGTGTTGTCTCTGTATGTAGTGTTGTCTCTGTATGTAGTGTTGTCTCTGTATGTAGTGTTGTCTCTGTATGTAGTGTTGTCTCTGTATGTAGTGTTGTCTCTGTATGTAGTGTTGTCTCTGTATGTAGTGTAGTGTTGTCTCTTTATGTAGTGTAGTGTTGTCTCTTTATGTAGTGTAGTGTTGTCTCTTTATGTAGTGTAGTGTTGTCTCTTTATGTAGTGTAGTGTTGTCTCTTTATGTAGTGTAGTGTTGTCTCTGTATGTAGTGTAGTGTTGTCTCTGTATGTAGTGTTGTCTCTGTATGTAGTGTTGTCTCTGTATGTAGTGTTGTCTCTGTATGTAGTGTTGTCTCTGTATGTAGTGTTGTCTCTGTATGTAGTGTTGTCTCTGTATGTAGTGTTGTCTCTGTATGTAGTGTTGTCTCTGTATGTAGTGTTGTCTCTGTATGTAGTGTTGTCTCTGTATGTAGTGTAGTGTTGTCTCTGTATGTAGTGTAGTGTTGTCTCTGTATGTAGTGTAGTGTTGTCTCTGTATGTAGTGTAGTGTTGTCTCTGTATGTAGTGTAGTGTTGTCTCTTTATGTAGTGTAGTGTTGTCTCTTTATGTAGTGTAGTGTTGTCTTTATGTAGTGTAGTGTTGTCTTTATGTAGTGTAGTGTTGTCTCTTTATGTAGTGTAGTGTTGTCTCTTTATGTAGTGTAGTGTTGTCTCTTTATGTAGTGTAGTGTTGTCTCTTTATGTAGTGTAGTGTTGTCTCTTTATGTAGTGTAGTGTTGTCTCTTTATGTAGTGTAGTGTTGTCTCTTTATGTAGTGTAGTGTTGTCTCTGTATGTAGTGTAGTGTTGTCTCTGTATGTAGTGTAGTGTTGTCTCTGTATGTAGTGTTGTCTCTGTATGTAGTGTTGTCTCTGTATGTAGTGTTGTCTCTGTATGTAGTGTTGTCTCTGTATGTAGTGTTGTCTCTGTATGTAGTGTTGTCTCTGTATGTAGTGTAGTCTCTGTATGTAGTGTAGTCTCTGTATGTAGTGTAGTCTCTGTATGTAGTGTAGTCTCTGTATGTAGTGTAGTCTCTGTATGTAGTGTAGTCTCTGTATGTAGTGTAGTCTCTGTATGTAGTGTAGTCTCTGTATGTAGTGTAGTCTCTGTATGTAGTGTAGTCTCTGTATGTAGTGTAGTCTCTGTATGTAGTGTAGTCTCTGTATGTAGTGTAGTCTCTGTATGTAGTGTAGTCTCTGTATGTAGTGTAGTCTCTGTATGTAGTGTAGTCTCTGTATGTAGTGTAGTGTCTGTATGTAGTGTAGTGTAGTCTCTGTATGTAGTGTAGTGTAGTCTCTGTATGTAGTGTAGTGTAGTCTCTGTATGTAGTGTAGTGTAGTCTCTGTATGTAGTGTAGTGTAGTCTCTGTATGTAGTGTAGTGTAGTCTCTGTATGTAGTGTAGTGTAGTCTCTGTATGTAGTGTAGTGTAGTCTCTGTATGTAGTGTAGTGTAGTCTCTGTATGTAGTGTAGTGTAGTCTCTGTATGTAGTGTAGTGTAGTCTCTGTATGTAGTGTAGTGTAGTCTCTGTATGTAGTGTAGTGTAGTCTCTGTATGTAGTGTAGTGTAGTCTCTGTATGTAGTGTAGTGTAGTCTCTGTATGTAGTGTAGTGTAGTCTCTGTATGTAGTGTAGTGTAGTCTCTGTATGTAGTGTAGTGTAGTCTCTGTATGTAGTGTAGTGTAGTCTCTGTATGTAGTGTAGTGTAGTCTCTGTATGTAGTGTAGTGTAGTCTCTGTATGTAGTGTAGTGTAGTCTCTGTATGTAGTGTAGTGTAGTCTCTGTATGTAGTGTAGTGTAGTCTCTGTATGTAGTGTAGTGTAGTCTCTGTATGTAGTGTAGTGTAGTCTCTGTATGTAGTGTAGTGTAGTCTCTGTATGTAGTGTAGTGTAGTCTCTGTATGTAGTGTAGTCTCTGTATGTAGTGTAGTCTCTGTATGTAGTGTAGTCTCTGTATGTAGTGTAGTCTCTGTATGTAGTGTAGTCTCTGTATGTAGTGTTGTCTCTGTATGTAGTGTTGTCTCTGTATGTAGTGTTGTCTCTGTATGTAGTGTTGTCTCTGTATGTAGTGTTGTCTCTGTATGTAGTGTTGTCTCTGTATGTAGTGTTGTCTCTGTATGTAGTGTTGTCTCTGTATGTAGTGTTGTCTCTGTATGTAGTGTTGTCTCTGTATGTAGTGTTGTCTCTGTATGTAGTGTTGTCTCTGTATGTAGTGTTGTCTCTGTATGTAGTGTTGTCTCTGTATGTAGTGTTGTCTCTGTATGTAGTGTTGTCTCTGTATGTAGTGTTGTCTCTGTATGTAGTGTTGTCTCTGTATGTAGTGTTGTCTCTGTATGTAGTGTTGTCTCTGTATGTAGTGTTGTCTCTGTATGTAGTGTTGTCTCTGTATGTAGTGTTGTCTCTGTATGTAGTGTTGTCTCTGTATGTAGTGTTGTCTCTGTATGTAGTGTTGTCTCTGTATGTAGTGTTGTCTCTGTATGTAGTGTTGTCTCTGTATGTAGTGTTGTCTCTGTATGTAGTGTTGTCTCTGTATGTAGTGTTGTCTCTGTATGTAGTGTTGTCTCTGTATGTAGTGTTGTCTCTGTATGTAGTGTTGTCTCTGTAGTGTGAGTGTTGTCTCTGTATGTAGGTGTAGTGTGTGTCTCTGTATGTAGTGTTGTCTCTGTATGTAGTGTTGTCTCTGTATGTAGTGTTGTCTCTGTATGTAGTGTTGTCTCTGTATGTAGTGTTGTCTCTGTATGTAGTGTTGTCTCTGTATGTAGTGTTGTCTCTGTATGTAGTGTTGTCTCTGTATGTAGTGTTGTCTCTGTATGTAGTGTTGTCTCTGTATGTAGTGTTGTCTCTGTATGTAGTGTTGTCTCTGTATGTAGTGTTGTCTCTGTATGTAGTGTTGTCTCTGTATGTAGTGTTGTCTCTGTATGTAGTGTTGTCTCTGTATGTAGTGTTGTCTCTGTATGTAGTGTTGTCTCTGTATGTAGTGTTGTCTCTGTATGTAGTGTTGTCTCTGTATGTAGTGTTGTCTCTGTATGTAGTGTTGTCTCTGTATGTAGTGTTGTCTCTGTATGTAGTGTTGTCTCTGTATGTAGTGTTGTCTCTGTATGTAGTGTTGTCTCTGTATGTAGTGTTGTCTCTGTATGTAGTGTTGTCTCTGTATGTAGTGTTGTCTCTGTATGTAGTGTTGTCTCTGTATGTAGTGTTGTCTCTGTATGTAGTGTTGTCTCTGTATGTAGTGTTGTCTCTGTATGTAGTGTTGTCTCTGTATGTAGTGTTGTCTCTGTATGTAGTGTTGTCTCTGTATGTAGTGTTGTCTCTGTATGTAGTGTTGTCTCTGTATGTGAGTGTTGTCTCTGTATGTAGTGTTGTCTCTGTATGTAGTGTTGTCTCTGTATGTAGTGTTGTCTCTGTATGTAGTGTTGTCTCTGTATGTAGTGTTGTCTCTGTATGTAGTGTTGTCTCTGTATGTAGTGTTGTCTCTGTATGTAGTGTTGTCTCTGTATGTAGTGTTGTCTCTGTATGTAGTGTTGTCTCTGTATGTAGTGTTGTCTCTGTATGTAGTGTTGTCTCTGTATGTAGTGTTGTCTCTGTATGTAGTGTTGTCTCTGTATGTAGTGTTGTCTCTGTATGTAGTGTTGTCTCTGTATGTAGTGTTGTCTCTGTATGTAGTGTTGTCTCTGTATGTAGTGTTGTCTCTGTATGTAGTGTTGTCTCTGTATGTAGTGTTGTCTCTGTATGTAGTGTTGTCTCTGTATGTAGTGTTGTCTCTGTATGTAGTGTTGTCTCTGTATGTAGTGTTGTCTCTGTATGTAGTGTTGTCTCTGTATGTAGTGTTGTCTCTGTATGTAGTGTTGTCTCTGTATGTAGTGTTGTCTCTGTATGTAGTGTTGTCTCTGTATGTAGTGTTGTCTCTGTATGTAGTGTTGTCTCTGTATGTAGTGTTGTCTCTGTATGTAGTGTTGTCTCTGTATGTAGTGTTGTCTCTGTATGTAGTGTTGTCTCTGTATGTAGTGTTGTCTCTGTATGTAGTGTTGTCTCTGTATGTAGTGTTGTCTCTGTATGTAGTGTTGTCTCTGTATGTAGTGTTGTCTCTGTATGTAGTGTTGTCTCTGTATGTAGTGTTGTCTCTGTATGTAGTGTTGTCTCTGTATGTAGTGTTGTCTCTGTATGTGAGTGTTGTCTCTGTATGTAGTGTTGTCTCTGTATGTAGTGTTGTCTCTGTATGTAGTGTTGTCTCTGTATGTAGTGTTGTCTCTGTATGCAGTGTTTGTCTCTGTATGTAGTGTTGTCTCTGTATGTAGTGTTGTCTCTGTATGTAGTGTTGTCTCTGTATGTAGTGTTGTCTCTGTATGTAGTGTTGT
>NW_025753936.1:5000-9881 GCF_021184085.1 Oncorhynchus gorbuscha | reverse complement strand
ACTATTATTATCATAGCGTTTACTTGATAGCTGCCTACACAAATAGCTAGCTATTATTATCATAGCGTTTACTTGATAGCTGCCTACACAAATAGCTAGCTATTATTATCATAGCGTTTACTTGATAGCTGCCTACACAAATAGCTAGCTATTATTATCATAGCGTTTACTTGATAGCAGCCTACACAAATAGCTAGCTATTATTATCATAGCGTTTACTTGATAGCTGCCTACACAAATAGCTAGCTATTATTATCATAGCGTTTACTTGATAGCTGCCTACACAAATAGCTAGCTATTATTATCATAGCGTTTACTTGATAGCTGCCTACACAAATAGCTAACTATTATTATCATAGCGTTTACTTGATAGCTGCCTACACAAATAGCTAGCTATTATTATCATAGCGTTTACTTGATAGCTGCCTACACAAATAGCTAACTATTATTATCATAGCGTTTACTTGATAGCTGCCTACACAAATAGCTAACTATTATTATCATAGCGTTTACTTGATAGCAGCCTACACAAATAGCTAGCTATTATTATCATAGCGTTTACTTGATAGCAGCCTACACAAATAGCTAGCTATTATTATCATAGCGTTTACTTGATAGCTGCCTACACAAATAGCTAGCTATTATTATCATAGCGTTTACTTGATAGCAGCCTACACAAATAGCTAGCTATTATTATCATAGCGTTTACTTGATAGCAGCCTACACAAATAGCTAGCTATTATTATCATAGCGTTTACTTGATAGCAGCCTACACAAATAGCTATCTATTATTATCATAGCGTTTACTTGATAGCAGCCTACACAAATAGCTAGCTATTATTATCATAGCGTTTACTTGATAGCTGCCTACACAAATAGCTAGCTATTATTATCATAGCGTTTACTTGATAGCTGCCTACACAAATAGCTAGCTATTATTATCATAGCGTTTACTTGATAGCAGCCTACACAAATAGCTAGCTATTATTATCATAGCGTTTACTTGATAGCAGCCTACACAAATAGCTAGCTATTATTATCATAGCGTTTACTTGATAGCAGCCTACACAAATAGCTAGCTATTATTATCATAGCGTTTACTTGATAGCTGCCTACACAAATAGCTAGCTATTATTATCATAGCGTTTACTTGATAGCTGCCTACACAAATAGCTAGCTATTATTATCATAGCGTTTACTTGATAGCAGCCTACACAAATAGCTAGCTATTATTATCATAGCGTTTACTTGATAGCAGCCTACACAAATAGCTAGCTATTATTATCATAGCGTTTACTTGATAGCAGCCTACACAAATAGCTAGCTATTATTATCATAGCGTTTACTTGATAGCAGCCTACACAAATAGCTAGCTATTATTATCATAGCGTTTACTTGATAGCTGCCTACACAAATAGCTAGCTATTATTATCATAGCGTTTACTTGATAGCTGCCTACACAAATAGCTAGCTATTATTATCATAGCGTTTACTTGATAGCAGCCTACACAAATAGCTAGCTATTATTATCATAGCGTTTACTTGATAGCAGCCTACACAAATAGCTAGCTATTATTATCATAGCGTTTACTTGATAGCTGCCTACACAAATAGCTAGCTATTATTATCATAGCGTTTACTTGATAGCTGCCTACACAAATAGCTAGCTATTATTATCATAGCGTTTACTTGATAGCTGCCTACACAAATAGCTAGCTATTATTATCATAGCGTTTACTTGATAGCTGCCTACACAAATAGCTAGCTATTATTATAATAGCGTTTACTTGATAGCAGCCTACACAAATAGCTAGCTATTATTATCATAGCGTTTACTTGATAGCAGCCTACACAAATAGCTAGCTATTATTATCATAGCGTTTACTTGATAGCTGCCTACACAAATAGCTAGCTATTATTATCATAGCGTTTACTTGATAGCTGCCTACACAAATAGCTAGCTATTATTATCATAGCGTTTACTTGATAGCAGCCTACACAAATAGCTAGCTATTATTATCATAGCGTTTACTTGATAGCAGCCTACACAAATAGCTAGCTATTATTATCATAGCGTTTACTTGATAGCAGCCTACACAAATAGCTAGCTATTATTATCATAGCGTTTACTTGATAGCTGCCTACACAAATAGCTAGCTATTATTATCATAGCGTTTACTTGATAGCAGCCTACACAAATAGCTAGCTATTATTATCATAGCGTTTACTTGATAAATAGCTAATAAATAGCTAGCTATTATTATCATAGCGTTTACTTGATAAATAGCTAATAAATAGCTAGCTATTATTATCATAGCGTTTACTTGATAGCTGCCTACACAAATAGCTAGCTATTATTATCATAGCGTTTACTTGATAGCTGCCTACACAAATAGCTAGCTATTATTATCATAGCGTTTACTTGATAGCAGCCTACACAAATAGCTAGCTATTATTATCATAGCGTTTACTTGATAGCTGCCTACACAAATAGCTAGCTATTATTATCATAGCGTTTACTTGATAGTTGCTTACAAATAGCTAGCTATTATTATCATAGCTACATTTTGATAGGCCACTACAATAAATAGCTAACTATTATTATCATAGCGTTTACTTGATAGCTGCCTACACAAATAGCTAGCCATATCATAGCGCATTTCTGATAGCTGCTCTACACAAATAGCTAACTATTATTATCATAGCGTTTGCACTTGATAGCTGCCTACACAAATAGCTAACGTTGTTACTTGAAGGCGCATTTGATAGCAGCCTACACAAATAGCTAGCTATTATTATCATAGCGTTTACTTGATAGTGCCTACAAATAGCTAGCTATTATTATCATAGCGTTTACTTGATAGCGTTCACTACACAAATAGCTAGCTATTATTATCATAGCGTTTACTTGATTACACAAATAGCTAGATTATTATCATGTTACTTGATAGCAGCCTACACAAATAGCTAGCTATTATTATCATAGCTGTTTACTTGATAGCAGCCTACACAAATAGCTAGCTATTATTATCATAGCGCTTTTACTCTGATAGCAGCCTACACAAATAGCTAGCTATTATTATCATAGCGTTTACTTGATAGCTAGCCTACACAAATAGCTAGCTATTATTATCATAGCGTTTACTTGATAGCTGCCTACACAAATAGCTAGCTATTATTATCATAGCGTTTACTTGATAGCAGCCTACACAAATAGCTAGCTATTATTATCATAGCGTTTACTTGATAGCAGCCTACACAAATAGCTAGCTATTATTATCATAGCGTACTTGATAGCAGCCTACACAAATAGCTAGCTATTATTATCATAGCGTTTACTTGATAGCTGCCTACACAAATAGCTAGCTATTATTATCATAGCGTTTACTTGATAGCTGCCTACACAAATAGCTAGCTATTATTATCATAGCGTTTACTTGATAGCAGCCTACACAAATAGCTAGCTATTATTATCATAGCGTTTACTTGATAGCAGCCTACACAAATAGCTAGCTATTATTATAATAGCGTTTACTTGATAGCAGCCTACACAAATAGCTAGCTATTATTATCATAGCGTTTACTCTGATAGCAGCCTACACAAATAGCTAGCTATTATTATCATAGCGTTTTACTTGATAGCTGCCTACACAAAATAGCTAGCTATTATTATCATAGCGTTTACTTGATAGCTGCCTACACAAATAGCTAGCTATTATTATCATAGCGTTTTACTTGATAGCAGCCTACACAAATAGCTGGAAGGCTATTATTATCATAGCTTTTACTTGATAGCAGCCTACACAAATAGCTAGCTATTATTATCATAGCGTTTACTTGATAGCAGCCTACACAAATAGCTAGCTATTATTATCATAGCGTTTACTTGATAGCTGCCTACACAAATAGCTAGCTATTATTATCATAGCTGTTTATTTGATAGCTGCCTACACAAATAGCTAGCTATTATTATCATAGCTGTTTTACTTGATAGCTGCCTACACAAATTAGCTATTAAATAGCTTGATAATAAATAGCTAGCTATTATTATCATAGCGTTGCTTGATAGCAGCCTACACAAATAGCTATATTAATAGCGTTTACTTGATAGCTGCCTACACAAATAGCTAGCTATTATTATCATAGCGTTTACTTGATAGCAGCCTACACAAATAGCTAGCTATTATCATAGCGTTTACTTGATAGCAGCCTACACAAATAGCTAGCCATTATTATCATAGCGTTACTGATAGCAGCCTCCACACAAATAGCTAGCTATTATTATCATAGCTTATTTGATAGCAGCCTACACAAATAGCTAGCTATTATTATCATAGCGTTTACTTGATAGCAGCCTACACAAATAGCTATCTATTATTATCATAGCGTTTTTACTTGATAGCAGCTCTACACAAATAGCTACTATTATTATCATAGCATTTACTTGATAAATAGCTAATAAATAGCTAGCTATTATTATCATAGCGTTTACTTGATAAATAGCTAATAAATAGCTAGCTATTATTATCATAGCGTTTACTTGATAGCTGCCTACACAAATAGCTAGCTATTATTATCATAGCGTTTACTTGATAGCTGCCTACACAAATAGCTAGCTATTATTATCATAGCGTTTACTTGATAGCAGCCTACACAAATAGCTAGCTATTATTATCATAGCGTTTACTTGATAGCAGCCTACACAAATAGCTAGCTATTATTATCATAGCGTTTACTTGATAAATAGCTAATAAATAGCTAGCTATTATTATCATAGCGTTTACTTGATAAATAGCTAATAAATAGCTAGCTATTATTATCATAGCGTTTACTTGATAGCTGCCTACACAAATAGCTAGCTATTATTATCATAGCGTTTAC
>NW_025753935.1:0-2500 GCF_021184085.1 Oncorhynchus gorbuscha | reverse complement strand
TGCTATATAAACACCAGTAATGTACTGCTATATAAACACCAGTAATGTTCTGCTATATAAACTGCACTGCTATATAAACACCAGTAATGTTCTGCTATATAAACACCAGTAATGTTCTGCTATATAAACACCAGTAATGTACTGCTATATAAACACCAGTAATGTTCTGCTATATAAACACAACTATATAAACACCAGTAATGTTCTGCTATATAAACACTATTAATGTTCTGCTATATAAACACCAGTAATGTACTGCTATATAAACACCAGTAATGTACTGCTATATAAACACCAGTAATGTACTGCTATATAAACACCAGTAATGTTCTGCTATATAAACACCAGTAATGTTCTATATAAACACCAGTAATGTTCTGCTATATACACACCAGTAATGTTCTGCTATATAAACACCAGTAATGTACTGCTATATAAACACCAGTAATGTTCTGCTATAAACACCAGTAATGTTCTGCTATATAAACACCAGTAATGTACTGCTATATAAACACCAGTAATGTATCTATATAAACACCAGTAATGTATCTGCTATATAAACACCAGTAATGTTCTGCTGTATAAACACCAGTAATGTTGTACTGCTATATAAACACCAGTAATGTTCTGCTATATAAACACCAGTAATGTTCTGCTATATAAACACCAACTAAACACCAGTAATGTACTGCTATATAAACACCAGTAAAACACCAGTAATGTACTGCTATATAAACACCAGTAATGTACTGCTATATAAACACCAGTAATGTACTGCTATAAAACCAGTAATGTTCTGCTATATAAACACCAGTAATGTACTGCTATATAAACACCAGTAATGTACTGCTATATAAACACCAGTAATGTACTGCTATATAAACACCAGTAATGTTCTGCTATATAAACACCAGCTATATAAACACCAGTAATGTTCTGCTATATAAACACCAGTAATGTACTGCTATATAAACACCAACTATATAAACACCAGTAATGTCCTGCTATATAAACACCAGTAATGTCTGCTATATAAACACCAGTAATGTTCTGCTATATAAACACCAGTAATGTTCTATATAAACACCAGTAATGTACTGCTATATAAACACCAGTAATGTTCTGCTATAAAACACCAGTAATGTACTGCTATATAAACACCAGTAATGTACTGCTATATAAACACCAGTAATGTCCTGCTATATAAACACCAGTAATGTTCTGCTATATAAACACCAACTATATAAACACCAGCAATGTTCTGCTATATACACACCAGTAATGTTCTGCTATATAAACACTAGTAATGTACTGCTATATAAACACCAGTAATGTACTGCTATATAAACACCAGTAATTTCCTGCTATATAAACACCAGTAATGTACTGTTATATAAACACCAGTAATGTTCTGCTATATAAACACCAGTAATGTTCTGCTATATAAACACCAGTAATGTACTGCTATATAAACACCAGTAATGTACTGCTATATAAACACCAGTAATGTACTGCTATATAAACACCAGCTATATAAACACCAGTAATGTACTGCTATATAAACACCAACTATATAAACACCAGTAATGTACTGCTATATAAACACCAGTAATGTTCTGCTATATAAACACCAGCTATATAAACACCAGTAATGTTCTGCTATATAAACACCAGTAATGTACTGCTATATAAACACCAGCTATATAAACACCAGTAATGTACTGCTATATAAACACCAACTATATAAACACCAGTAATGTACTGCTATATAAACACCAGTAATGTACTGCTATATAAACACCAGTAATGTACTGCTATATAAACACCAGTAATGTTCTGCTATATAAACACCAGTAATGTACTGCTATATAAACACCAGTAATGTACTGCTATATAAACACCAGTAATGTTCTGCTATATAAACACCAGTAATGTAAACACCAGTAATGTACTGCATATATAACACCAAATGTACTGCTATATAAACACCAGTAATGTTCTATATAAACACCAGTAATGTACTGCTATATAAACACCAGTAATGTACTGCTATATAAACACCCATATAAACACCAGTAATGTACTGCTATATAAACACCAGTAATGTTCTGCTATATAAACACCAGTAATGTTCTGCTATATAAACACCAGTAATGTTCTGCTATATAAACACCAACTATATAAACACCAGTAATGTACTGCTATATAAACACCAGTAATGTTCTGCTATATAAACACCAGTAATGTTCTGCTATATAAACACCAGTAATGTGCCTGCTATATAAACACCAGTAATGTACTGCTATATAAACACCAGTAATGTACTGCTATATAAACACCAGTAATGTTCTGCTATATAAACACCAACTATATAAACACCAGCAATATTCTGCTATATAAACACCAGTAATGTACTGCTATATAAACACCAACTATATAAACACCAGTAATGTCCTGCTATATAAACACCAGTAATGTACTGCTATATAAACACCAGTAA
>NW_025753934.1:0-5000 GCF_021184085.1 Oncorhynchus gorbuscha | reverse complement strand
AAAAGCATAATACTACTCGTAAAGACGAGAACAGACTGGAGACTTGATCGAGAACTGCAGGTTGCCTCGGGAAGGCACTTGAACCTAGCAGACTCAGACACCTGCTCACCACGCAGCATCTGAGGGAAACACGACACGACAGGGCAAAACATAGACACAGCACGGTGAATTATAGATGAGGATCCGACAGGGCAGGTACGGAAAACAAGGAGAGAAATAGGGACTCTAATCAGGGAAAAGGATCGGGAACAGGTGTGGGAAGACTAAATGATGATTAGGGGAATAGGAACAGCTGGGAGCAGGAACGGAACGATAGAGAGAAGAGAGAGCGAGAGAGTGAGAGAGAGGGAGGGAGAGAGAGGGATAGAAAGAGGAAAGAACCTAATAAGACCAGCAGAGGAAACGAATAGAAGGGAAGCACAGGGACAAGACATGATAATTAATGACAAAACATGACAGTACCCCCCACTCACCGGCGCCTCCTGGCGCACTCGAGGAGGAATCCTGGCGGCAACGGAGGAAATCATCAATGAGTGAACGGTCCAGCACGTCCCGAGACGGAACCCAACTCCTCTCCTCAGGACCGTAACCCTCCCAATCCACTAAGTATTGGTGACCCCGTCCCCGAACGCATGTCCATGATCTTATGTACCTTGTAAATAGGTGCGCTCTCGACAAGGACGGGAGGGGGGAGGGAAGACGAACGGGGGTGCGAAGAAAGGGCTTGACACAGGAGACATGGAAGACAGGATGGACGCGACGAAGATGTCGCGGAAGAAGCAGTCGCACAGCGACAGGATTGACGACCTGGGAGACACGGAACGGACCAATGAACCGCGGAGTCAACTTACGAGAAGCTGTCGTAAGAGGAAGGTTGCGAGTGGAAAGCCACACTCTCTGGCCGCAACAATACCTTGGACTCTTAATCCTGCGTTTATTGGCGGCTCTCACAGTCTGTGCCCTGTAGCGGCAAAGTGCAGACCTCACCCTCCTCCAGGTGCGCTCACAACGTTGGACAAACGCTTGAGCGGAGGGAACGCTGGACTCGGCAAGCTGGGATGAGAACAGAGGAGGCTGGTAACCCAGACTACTCTGAAACGGAGATAACCCGGTAGCAGACGAAGGAAGCGAGTTGTGAGCGTATTCTGCCCAGGGAGCTGTTCTGCCCAAGACGCAGGGTTTCTGAAAGAAAGGCTGCGTAGTATGCGACCAATCGTCTGATTGGCCCTCTCTGCTTGACCGTTAGACTGGGGATGAAACCCGGAAGAGAGACTGACGGACGCACCAATCAAGCGACAGAACTCCCTCCAAAACTGTGACGTGAATTGCGGGCCTCTGTCTGAAACGGCGTCTAACGGGAGGCCATGAATTCTGAACACATTCTCGATAATGATTTGTGCCGTCTCCTTAGCGGAAGGAAGTTTAGCGAGGGGAATGAAATGTGCCGCCTTAGAGAACCTATCGACAACCGTAAGAATCACAGTCTTCCCCGCAGACAAAGGCAGACCGGTAATGAAGTCTAGGGCGATGTGAGACCATGGTCGAGAAGGAATGGGGAGCGGTCTGAGACGACCGGCAGGAGAGAGTTACCCGACTTAGTCTGCGCGCAGTCCGAACAAGCAGCCACGAAACGGCGCGTGTCACGCTCCTGAGTCGGCCACCAAAAGCGCTGGCGAATAGACGCAAGAGTGCCTCGAACACCGGGATGACCAGCTAACTTGGCAGAGTGAGCCCACTGAAGAACAGCCAGACAGTGGAAACAGGAACGAAAAGGAGGTTACTAGGACAAGCGCGGCGACGCAGTGTGCGTGAGTGCTTGCTTAACCTGTCTTTCAATTCCCCAGACTGTCAACCCGACAACACGCCCATAAGGAAGAATCCCCTCGGGATCAGTAGAAGCCACAGAAGAACTAAACAGACGGGATAAGGCATCAGGCTTGGTGTTCTTGCTACCCGGACGGTAAGAAATCACAAACTCGAAACGAGCGAAAAACAACGCCCAACGAGCTTGACGGGCATTAAGTCGTTTGGCAGAACGGATGTACTCAAGGTTCTTATGGTCTGTCCAAACGACAAAAGGAACAGTCGCCCCCTCCAACCACTGTCGCCATTCGCCTAGGGCTAAGCGGATGGCGAGCAGTTCACGATTACCCACATCATAGTTGCGCTCAGATGGCGACAGGCGATGAGAAAAATAAGCGCAAGGATGAACCTTATCGTCAGACTGGAAGCGCTGGGATAGAATGGCTCCCACGCCTACCTCTGAAGCGTCAACCTCGACAATGAATTGTCTAGTGACGTCAGGAGTAACGAGGATAGGAGCGGACGTAAAACGTTCTTTTAGAAGATCAAAAGCTCCCTGGGCGGAACCGGACCACTTAAAACACGTCTTGACAGAAGTAAGAGCTGTGAGAGGGGCAGCAACTTGACCGAAATTACGAATGAAACGCCGATAGAAATTAGCGAAACCTAAAAAGCGCTGCAACTCGACACGTGACCTTGGAACGGGCCAATCACTGACAGCTTGGACCTTAGCGGAATCCATCTGAATGCCTTCAGCGGAAATAACGGAACCGAGAAAAGTAACGGAGGAGACATGAAAAGAGCACTTCTCAGCCTTTACGTAGAGACAATTCTCTAAAGGCGCTGTAGAACACGTCGAACGTGCTGAACATGAATCTCGAGTGACGGTGAAAAAATCAGGATATCGTCAAGATAGACAAAAACAAAGATGTTCAGCATGTCTCTCAGAACATCATTAACTAATGCCTGAAAAACAGCTGGCGCATTGGCGAGACCAAACGGCAGAACCCGGTACTCAAAATGCCCTAACGGAGTGTTAAACGCCGTTTTCCACTCGTCCCCCTCTCTGATGCGCACGAGATGGTAAGCGTTACGAAGGTCCAACTTAGTAAAGCACCTGGCTCCCTGCAGAATCTCGAAGGCTGATGACATAAGGGAAGCGGATAACGATTCTTAACCGTTATGTCATTCAGCCCTCGATAATCCACGCAGGGCGCAGAGTACCGTCCTTCTTCTTAACAAAAAAGAACCCCGCCCCGGCCGGAGAGGAAGAAGGCACTATGGTACCGGCGTCAAGAGACACAGATAAATAATCCTCGAGAGCCTTACGTTCGGGAGCCGACAGAGTATAGTCTACCCCGAGGAGGAGTGGTCCCCGGAAGGAGATCAATACTACAATCATACGACCGGTGAGGAGGAAGGGAGTTGGCTCGGGACCGACTGAAGACCGTGCGCAGATCATGATATTCCTCCGGCACTCCTGTCAAATCGCCAGGTTCCTCCTGAGAAGTGGGGACAGAAGAAATGGGAGGGATGGCAGACATTAAGCACTTCACATGACAAGATACGTTCCAGGATAGGATAGAATTACAAGACCAATTAATAGAAGGATTATGACATACTAGCCAGGGATGACCCAAAACAACAGGTGTGAAAGGTGAACGAAAAATCAAAAAAGAAATAGTCTCACTGTGGTTACCAGATACTGTGAGAGTTAAAGGTAGTGTCTCAAATCTGATACTGGGAAGATGACTACCATCTAAGGCAAACATGGGCGTAGGCTTGTCTAACTGTCTGAAAGGAATGTTATGTTTCCGAACCCATGCTTCGTCCATGAAACAACCCTCAGCCCCAGAGTCAATCAAGGCACTGCATGTAGCACCCGAACCGGTCCAGCGTAGATGGACCGACATAGTAGTACAGGATCTAGATGAAGAGACCTGAGTAGTAGCGCTCACCAGTAGCCCTCCGCTTACTGATGGGCTCTGGCCTCTTACTGGACATGAATTAACAAAATGTCCATCAAATCCGCAATAGAGGCACAGGCGGTTGGTGATCCTCCGTTCCCTCTCCTTAGTCGAGATGCGAATCCCTCCCAGCTGCATGGGCTCAGTCTCAGAGCCAGAGGAGGGAGATGGTTGCGATGCGGAGCAGGGAAACACCGTTGATGCGAACTCTCTTCCACGAGCCTGGTGACGAAGATCTACCCGTCGTTCTATGCGGATGGCGAGAGCAATCAAAGAGTCCACACTGGAAGGAACCTCCCGAGAGAGAATCTCATCTTTGACCACTGTGTGGAGTCCCTCAGAAAACGAGCGAGCAGCGCCGGCTCGTTCCAGTCACTAGAGGCAGCAAGAGTACGAAACTCTATAGAGTAATCCGTTATGGATCGATCACCTTGGCATAGGGAAGCCAGGGCCCTAGAAGCCTCCCCACCAAAAACTGAACGGTCAAAAACCGAATCATCTCCTCTTTAAAGTTCTGGTAATTGTTAGAACAATCAGCCCTTGCCTCCCAGATAGCTGTGCCCCACTCTCGGGCCCGGCCAGTAAGGAGTGAAATGGCGTAAGCAACCCGAGCTCTCTCTCTAGAGTATGTGTTGGGTTGGAGAGAGAACACAATCTCACACTGGGTGAGAAAGGAGCGGCACTCAGTGGGCTGCCCGGAGTAGCAAGGTGGGTTATTAACCCTAGGTTCTGGAGGCTCGGCAGGCCAGGAAGTAACAGGTGGCACGAGACGAAGACTCTGGAACTGTCAGAGGGTCGGAAACCTGAGCGGCCAGGTTCTCCACGGCATGGCGAGCAGCAGACAATTCCTGCTCGTGTCTGCCGAGCATGGCTCCTTGGATCTCGACGGCAGTGTTACGAGCCTCTGTAGTCGCTGGGTCCATTCCTTGGTCGGATCCTTCTGTTATGCAGGTGAATGAGGACCCAAAAGCGACTTGGCGAAAACAGAGTTTTAATCCAGTAAAAACTTTACAAAACAAAAAGCATAATACTACTCGTAAAGACGAGAACAGACTGGAGACTTGATCGAGAACTGCAGGTTGCCTCGGGAAGGCACTTGAACCTAGCAGACTCAGACACCTGCTCACCACGCAGCATCTGAAAACACGACACGACAGGGCAAAACATAGACACAGCACGGTGAATTATAGATGAGGATCCGACAGGGCAGGTACGGAAAACAAGGAGAGA
>NW_025753933.1:0-9883 GCF_021184085.1 Oncorhynchus gorbuscha | reverse complement strand
TTGACACTAGGGTGAGGGTTGACACTAGGGTGAGGGGCTGACACTAGGGTGAGGGTACACTAAGGTGGACACTAGGGTTAGGCTGACACTAGGGTGAGGGTGACACTAGGTTAGGAAGGGGGGGATTGACACTAGGGTTAGGGTTGACACTAGGGTTAGGGGGTGAGGTGAGGGTTGACACTAGGGTTTAGGGCTGACACTAAAGTTAGGGCTGACACTAGGGTGAGGGCTGACACTAGGGTGAGGGGTTGACACTAGGGTGAGGGGTGACACTAAGGTGAGGGCTGACACTAGGGTGAGGGTTGACACTAGGGTGAGGGCTGACACTAGGGTTAGGGTGACACTTAGGTTGAGGATTGACACTAGGGTGAGGGCTGACACTAGGGTGAGGGGCTGACACTAGGGTGAGGGCTGGACACTAGGGTTAGGGACACTAGGTGAGGCTGACACTAGGGTAGGGTTGACACTTGGTGAGGTGAGGGCTGACACACTAGGGTGAGGGCTGACACTAGGGGTTAGGGTAGACACCAGGTGAGGGGCTGAGGTAAGGGTGAGGGTGACACTAGGGTTAGGTTTGACACTAGGGTTAGAGGATTGACACTAGGTGAGGAGACACTAGGGTGAGGTGACACTAGGGTGAGGGTTGACACCAGGGTGAGGGGTGACACTAGGTTAGGGCTGACACTAGGGTTAGGGGTTGACACTAGGGTGAGGGTTGACACTAGGTTAGGGGGTTAGGGCTGACACTAGGTTAGGGTTGGCTGACACTAGGGTTAGGGGTTGACACTAGGGTTAGGTGACACTAGGGTTAGGGCTGACACTAGGGTGAGGGCTGACACTAGGGTTAGGGACACCATATGGTGAGGGTTAGGTTAGGCTGACACTAGGGTTAGGGGGTGACACTAGGGTGAGGGCTTGAGTTAAGGGGTGAGGTTTACACACTAGGGTAGGGAGACACTAGGGTGAGGGTTGGACACTAGTGAGGGTTGACACTAGGGTTAGGGTTGACACTAAGGTGAGGGCTGACACTAGGTTAGGGCTGACACTAGGGTGAGGCTGACACTAGGGGTTAGGCTGACACTAGGGGTTAGGATTGACACTAGGGTTAGGGGCTGACACTAGGTTAGGGGTGAGGGTTAGGTTGACACTAGGGTTAGGGTGAGGGTTGGTTGACACTAGGGTTTAGTGGCTGACACTAGGGTGAGGTTGACACCAGGGTGAGGGCTGACACCAGGGTGAGGGGTGAGGGGTTGACACTAGGTTGAGGGTTACACTAAGGTGAGGCTGACACTAGGGTGAGGGCTGGGACACTAGGGTGAGGGTTGAGTAGGGGTAGGAGGCACTTGGTTAAGGGGTGAGGGATTGACACTAGGGTTAGGGTTGACACTAGGGTTAGGTTAGTTGACACTAGGGTGAGGGCTGACACTAGGGTTAGGGTTGACACTAGGGTGAGGGTTAGGCTTGACACTAGGTTAGGGCACACTAGGGTGAGGGCTGACACTGACACACTAGGGTGAGGGTGAGGGCTGACACTAGGGGTTAGGCTAGGGTGACACACTAGGGTTAGGTTGATTGACACTCAGGGTTAGAGGTTAGGCTGACACTGACACTAGGGTTAGGCAGGGTGAGGGTTAGACACCAGGGTGAGGGTTGACACTAGGGTGAGGATTGGCACTTGGGTTAGGGTTGACACTAGGGTGAGGGTTGACACTAGGGTTAGGGTTGACACTAGGGTGAGGGTTGACACTAGGGTTAGGGTTGACACTAGGGTTAGGGTTGACACTAGGGTGAGGGTTGACACTAGGGTTAGGGGGTGAGGGTTAGGGTTGACACTAGGGTTAGACACTAGACACTAGGGGTGAGGGTTAGGGGTTGACACTAGGTTTACACTAGGGTTGACACTAGGGTTAGGGGTTGACACTAGGGTGAGGGTTGACACTAGGGGCTGAGGGTTGACACTAGGGGTGAGGGCTGACACTAAGGGCTGAGGGGTGAGGGTTGACACTAGGGTTAGGGTTGACACTAGGGTGAGGGTTGACACTAGGGTTAGGAGTTGAGTTAAGGGGTGAGGATTGACACTAGGGTTAGGGTTGACACTAGGGTTAGGGTTGACACTAGGGTGAGGGTTGACACTAGGGTTAGGGTTGACACTAGGGTGAGGGTTGACACTAGGGTGAGGGTTGACACTAGGGTGAGGGTTGACACTAGGGTGAGGGTTGACACTAGGTTAGGGTTGACACTAGGGTGAGGGTTGACACTAAGGTGAGGGTTGACACTAGGGTGAGGGTTGACACTAGGGTTAGGGTAGACACTAGGGTTAGGGTTGACACTAGGTTAGGGCTGACACTATGAGGGGTGACACTAAGGGTTGAGGTGAGGCTGGACACCAGGGGTGAGGGTTGACACTAGGGTGAGGGTTGACACTAGGGTGAGGGTTGACACTAGGGTTAGGGTTGACACTAGGGTTAGGGTTGACACTAGGGTTAGGGTTGACACTATGGTGAGGGTTGAGGTAAGGGGTGAGGGTTGACACTAGGGTGAGGGTTGACACTAGGGTTAGGGTAGACACTATGGTGAGGGCTGAGGTAAGGGGTGAGGGTTGACACTAGGGTTAGGTTTGACACTAGGGTGAGGGTTGACACTAGGGTGAGGTGAGACACTAGGGTGAGGTGAGACACTAGGGTGAGGGTTGACACTAGGGTGAGGGTTGACACTAGGGTGAGGTGAGACACTAGGGTGAGGGCTGACACTAGGGTGAGGGTTAGGGCTGACACTAGGGTTAGGGTTGACACTAGGGTGAGGGTTGACACTAGGGTTAGGGTTGACACTAGGGTGAGGGCTTGACACTAGGTGAGGGGTTGACACTAGGATGAGGGTTGACACTAGGGGTGAGGTGAGACACTAGGGTGAGGGTTGAGCCAGGATGTCCATGAGGGCTGGTCCATTGAACCAGGATTATTTTGAATTGATACAATTGCTATTTTGAGTCAGATAAAGTTCTTATGATTTAGGTAAACTGATTAATTTCAGATGGGTAAACTTGTTATTTTGTTCATTGAGCCAGGATGTGCTATTTTGATTTGGATAAGGTTCTTATTTTATGTACGGTAAAATATATTGATGAAATTAAATTGGGTAAACTTTTCGGGTTAGTAAATGTATTATTTTAAGCACTATTTTGAGTTTTATCAACTTATTTTCAGTTTGGAAAACAGATTGATTATGTTGTGTAGACATATGCTTTTGAGTTAGATACATGTATGTACATGTACATGAGTAACATCAAATCATTATCACAACCCTAACACTAGCCAGAGGGATTTTCCCCAACACTGACTAGCAGAAACAAGAGGGATAAATAGAAAAGTTAGCCAGAGTAACAGCATTATGAAGAAATGAGAGATCCATTAACTTTCTTCGGGGAACAGGAGGAAAATAACTAAAATTATAAATGGCATTGGAAGAAAGAGAAAACTCCCCTTCCCCTGTTCCTTTATTGTTCTCCTTCAACCCAGGTAAACTCCCCTTCCCCTGTTCCTTTATTGTTCTCCTTCAACCCAGGTAAACTCCCCTTCCCCTGTTCCTTTATTGTTCTCCTTCAACCCAGGTAAACTCCCTTCCCCTGTTCCTTTATTGTTCTCCTTCAACCCAGGTAAACTCCCCTTCCCCTGTTCCTTTATTGTTCTCCTTCAACCCAGGTAAACTCCCTTCCCCTGTTCCTTTATTGTTCTCCTTCAACCCAGGTAAACTCCCCTTCCCTGTTCCTTTATTGTTCTCCTTCAACCCAGGTAAACTCCCCTTCCCCTGTTCCTTTATTGTTCTCCTTCAACCCAGGTAAACTCCCCTTCCCCTGTTCCTTTATTGTTCTCCTTCAACCCAGGTAAACTCCCCTTCCCCTGTTCCTTTATTGTTCTCCTTCAACCCAGGTAAACTCCCCTTCCCCTGTTCCTTTATTGTTCTCCTTCAACCCAGGTAAACTCCCTTCCCCTGTTCCTTTATTGTTCTCCTTCAACCCAGGTAAACTCCTTCCCTGTTCCTTTATTGTTCTCCTTCAACCCAGGTAAACTCCCCTTCCCCTGTTCCTTTATTGTTCTCCTTCAACCCAGGTAAACTCCCTTCCCCTGTTCCTTTATTGTTCTCCTTCAACCCAGGTAAACTCCCTTCCCCTGTTCCTTTATTGTTCTCCTTCAACCCAGGTAAACTCCTTCCCTGTTCCTTTATTGTTCTCCTTCAACCCAGGTAAACTCCCCTTCCCCTGTTCCTTTATTGTTCTCCTTCAACCCAGGTAAACTCCCCTTCCCCTGTTCCTTTATTGTTCTCCTTTAATCATTTGAATCAACCCAGGTAAAGATTATCTGCTCTCACCAATGTAATACAGCCTCAAATGAAGCTGCAACAAGGTCCCTTTTTTCTTCTCTTCTCTCTCCCTCATGCCTCTGTGTTTCCGTGAGCAGGATTGAGTTGTTATGTATTTGTAATAGACAGCACAGGGAATCATTAGTTCAACCAACCTCCCTGACTGATGGCTATTGCACTCCAATCATGGAGGGGGGTGGCACACACACACCCCCTCTCTCTCTCTCAACCTCTTCAACCCCCTCTCTCTGCCTGCCCGGTTGGATGCTATTGACACAATGTCAGAGTTAAGAGGGGATGGCTTAATCAGGTACGGACACTCTCAGCATTGATTTGACAAGGCTCTGTAATGACCTTGTTATTTTGGTAAAGAATCACTGTATAATTATCTGCCATTGCGCCTGATGATGCACAGGTACGCCACATCACATGAAACCGCTAACACACACGGCTGAGCTGGATCTTCTTTGTATGTCTGTTTCTCTGTCTTCCTCTCTTTATTGACCTTTTCCTCTGATTTACTCTTTCTTTCTCTCTCACTCACTCTGGCTCTCTTTCTCTGGGGCAGACACTATGTTACCAGAGGTGTGTGTGTCTCATGTGTACAACACCCCAGCTTGATATCCAGCGAGGTCAAAGAGAATGGCAGTAATTTGTCACAACATGCCTCACACCACTGTCATGGAAATCCAATCATTACAGCCATCACAACATGCCTCACACCACTGTCATGGAAATCCTATCATTACAGCCATCCCAATCATTACAGCCATCACAACATGCCTCACACCACTGTCATGGAAATCCTATCATTACAGCCATCCCAATCATTACAGCCATCACAACATGCCTCACACCACTGTCAAGGAAATCCTATCATTACAGCCATCACAACATGCCTCACACCACTGTCATGGAAATCCTATCATTACAGCCATCCCAATCATTACAGCCATCACAACATGCCTCACACCACTGTCATGGAAATCCTATCATTACAGCCATCCCAATCATTACAGCCATCACAACATGGATAGACTGAACCCAGCTCAATACTCCTAGCTTGCTAGCAGTTCATCTGGAAAATGATTTTAGATTTTACACTGTATTGATTTAGCAAATGGCCCATAATGACTTCTCAAAAGCTGTTTATTCACGACAGCAGCCAAGAAAAACTTTTTTTTTTAAACTAGGGCCTACCTACGCATTGCTTTTTAAGTCTCAGAAGACGGCTGTTTTGAGGGCATTCTCCTTTGATATCGCTCTCATGCTTGATGTGAGTTCAAAGCGCAACTTACAGGCTCCCCGTGACAGCTTTCTTGGGCGAAGCGTGATCTGGCAGCAGATGTGTTGTGTTTAGATCAACAGAACCTTGCTTTGCTTGTATTAGGGCCTACAGACATCCAGCGCTAGCTAGCTAGCTTTATCTCCTGGTTCCTATCTACAGGCCTCAGGCATCCTCCAGAAGACACTCGTCGTTCCTGTGAGGTTGATTTGCCAGGAGCTTGAGGTTCATGGTGCTGTCGAGTCCAGTCAGACCAATCCCAGACGCCCCCTGGTGTCTCCTGGATAGACCATGCCATCCATCAACAAAATGATAGCGCCACGGTGAACCTATGAATCCCCTCTCCCATCATATGTTAACTAGACGACTGAGTGACCAAATATTCATTATGTTTGTTGCCATATTATTAAGGTATACTCAAAATACTATAAATGCATCTATAGGGCATTATGGGGGAATTCCAACCATTGTTAAGCGTAAATGGGATGGAATTCCCTTTATGCACCTTTCTTACGTGTATTCTGACCTTGAAGTTAAGCATGAGAATAGCCTGCTATTCACTCAGCTATTTGTTTGGGGTGAGATGGAATAAATTAAGGTGTGGAGCAGGTGTGTCTACAGATACGTCGTATTCTGACTTTGACTTAATTCCCTCATAATTCCATTATCACCTTTACTCGCGAGGAAAACATGAACGCGAAACAGAATGTGGCTGGAGGGGAAGGCTGCCGTTTTATGTGTTCCTAACCAACTGTGATATTTTTTTGTTAGTTTTTTTCAAATAGTTTGTAACTTATTTTTTAAACTTATTTTGAACATACAGTAATGTTGCTGCTACCATGTCTTATGACTGAAAAGGTAGAGTACATTATGATAAGCTGTAGACCACACTATCTACCAAGAGAGTTTTCACTAAGACCGCACTCAACCAGCTGTAGAAGGCCATAGGGACTTTAATGCAGGGAAACTTAAATCCGTTTTTACCTCATTTCTACCAACATGTCACATGTGCAACCAGAGGTAAAAACAACTCTAGACCACATTTACTCCACACATAGAGATGTATACTAAAGCTCTCCCCGCCCTCCATTTGGCAAATCTGACCATAATGCTATCCTCCTGGTTCCTGCTAACAAGCAAAAAACTAAAGCAGGAAGTTCCAGCAAAATTGCTCAATACGGAAGTGGTCAGATGATGTGGATGCTACTCTACTGTTTTGCTATTACAGACTGGAATATGTTCTGGGATTCATCAAATGGCATTGAGGAGTATACCACCTCAGTCATTGGCTTCATCAATAAGTGTATCGACGACGTCGTCCCCACAGTGACCGTACGTACATATCCCAACCAGAAGCCATGGATTACAGGCAAAATCCACATGGAGCTGAAGGCTAGAGCTGCCGCTTTAAGGAGTGGGACACTAATCGGGGCATTTATAAGAAATCCCGCTATGCCCTCAGACGAACCATCTAACAGGCAAAGCGTCAATACAGGATTAAGATTGAATCCTACTACACTGGCTCTGACACTTGTCGGATGTGGCAGGGCTTGAAAACTATTACGGTCTACAAAGGGAAACCCAGCAGCGAGCTGCCCAGTGACGCGAGCCTATCAGATGAGCTAAATGCCTTTCATGCTCACTTCGCGGCAAGCAGCAATGAAGCATGCATGACAGCAACAGCTGTTCCAGATGACTGTGTGATAAAACTCTCAGTAGCCAATGTGAGCAAGACCTTTAAATAGGTCAACATTCACAAAGCTGCGGTGCCAGATGGATTACCAGGACGTGTACTCAAAGCATGCGCGGACGAACTGGTGTTTTACTGACATTTTAAACTTCTCCCTGACCGAGTCTGTAATACCTACATGTTTCAAGCAGACCACCATAGTCCATGTAACCAAGGAAGCGAATGTAATCTGCCTAAATTATTACTGCCCTGTAGTACTCACGTCGGTAGCCATGAAGTGCTTTGAAAGGCTGGTCATGGCTCACATCAACAGCATCATCCCGGATGCCCTAGACCCACTCCAATCCGCGTACTGCCCCAACAGATCCACAGATGATGAAATCTCAATCTCACTCCACACTGCCCTTTCCCAACAAGACAAAAGGAACACCTATGTGAGAATGCTGTTCATTGACTACAGCTCAGCGTTCAACGCCATAGTGCCCATAAAGCTTATCACTAAGCTAAGGACCCTGGGACTAAACACCTCCCTCTGCAACTGCATCCTGGACTTCCTGACGGGCCACCCCCAGGTGGTAAGGGTAGGCAGCAACACATCTGCCACGCTGATCCTCAACACTGGGGCCCCTCAGGTCATTAATACAGGTAACGAGTGGAGGACAGAGGAGCCTCTTAAAGATGAATTTACATGTCTGTGAGAGCCAGAAATATTGCTTGTTTGTAGGTGACCAAATACTTATTTTCCACCATATTTTGCAAATAAATTCATTAAAAATCCTACAATGTGATTTTCTGGATTTTTTATGTCTCATTTTGTCTGTCATAGTTGAAGTGTACATATGATGAAAATTACAGGCCTCTCTCATCTTTTAAGTGGGTGAACTTGCACAATTGGTGGCTGAATAAATATTTTTTTGCCCCACTGTATGTACTAAGCGGTGTCAGAGGAAAGACCAAAAAATTGTCAAAGACTCCAGTCACCCATTAATCAAATGGCCACAGGGCTATTTACATTGAAAACCCGCCCCCCTCCATTAGTTTTTTACACTGCTGCTACTCGCTGTTTATTATCTATGCATAGTCACTTCACCCCTACCTACATGTACAAATTACCTAGACTAACCTGTATATAGCCTCATTAATGTTATTTTTTATTGTGTTACTTTTTTATTATTTTTTACTTTAGTTTATTTGGTAAATATTTTCTGCACTGTTGGTTAAGGGCTTGTAAGTAAGCATTTTCACGGTAAGGTCTACACTTGTTGTATTCAAGCATGTGACAAATAGTTTGATTTGATTTGAATAAGCTCTCGTGAACCTTCCGGTTCCAAGTGGAAAAGGCATCTGCTTAATTTAAAATATATATAAATAACACTATTCATGCACTCTAATTTACAACTTGATAAGAGCTAGGTATATGGGAATAGTTATTTTTCTAAATGAAACTTGTTCAGATCTACTTTATCTTACAATCGCTGGAGACAAATGTGAAACCAGCCATATGGCAGCAAACTGAAATATATCAATATATTAACTTTCCCACAGAAATGTTTATGAAATGCTGTGCCATTGTGCATAATTTAAATTGTACTGACTTGGTCTTTCCTTTCCTGCTATAACAGCCTCCACTCTTCTGGGAAGAATAAATGTTGGAACATTGCTTCAGGGGCTTCCATTCAGCTACAAGATTATTAGCGAGGTCGGGCAGTAAGGTCGCAGTCAGCGTTCCAATTCATCCCAAATATGTTTGATGGGGTTGAGGTCAGGGCTCTGTACAGGCCAGTCAAGTTCTTCCACACAGATCTCGACAATCCAGTCGTGACTTGACTTGAACATTAATCTGAAAACAGTTATTTATATAATTAAATAACTATGTTTAATTGTTACCAGATTAAATGAATCATGAAACAATTAACTCATTAGGATCTGGGGTGTGATGAGAGCGGTTCTTTAAAGAGTTACCATCTCCCCAATTAAACTCTAAAAGGTAAAAAAAAAAAAACATCACATCTATAAACAGTCAACTTATTAATCACAACATCGTGTCATATCATCATTCTGAACAGTTGTAACCTCCTTGCATCTGCAAAAACCCAAACCTTACTTATGATTCAGTAATACACTAATTGGTTTAATGATCTATTTACTAGCTAATTAAATGGGAACACAGGATAAACATACACACTCTGTACCGGTTATTGACTGGAGATTTAATACGCTGCAGGTGCCTCGCAGAATGACAACAACATGGATGTTTGCTAAAGAAGAGATGGAGAGGGAGAGAGAGACAGAGACACTTAACATTGCCACATTCAGAAACTACTCTCACCTACAGTAACCATATACTTCGCACACGAACGGCCACCCGCTTTGAAGCTGTCCGCTTTGAGAAAGAAATCATGAATGTATTTATGTGAAATGCCTTTGTTCGGGATCTCTCGGGTGAACGGGGCAGCCTTGGAAAGTGTTGGGCCTTTTGCGGCACATTTGTAAGGCTCGATTTGTCTGAAATGGTTCCAAATAACTTTTCTACAGTTGTCCTTCATAGTTGT
>NW_025753932.1:0-9883 GCF_021184085.1 Oncorhynchus gorbuscha | reverse complement strand
TAGATACAAACGGTCAGTCACACCCCCTGGTACCGATACAAACCGTCAGTCACACCCCCTGGCACCTATACAAACGGTCACTCACACCCCCTGGTACCTATACAAACGGTCAGTCACACCCCCTGGTACCGATACAAACGGTCAGTCACACCCCCTGGTACCTATACAAACGGTCAGTCACACACCCTGGCACCGATACAAACGGTCAGTCACACCCCCTGGTACCGATACAAACTGTCAGTCACACCCACTGGTACCGATACAAATGGTCAGTCACACCCCCTGGCACCTATAGAAACGGTCAGTCACACTCCCTGGCACCAATACAAACGGTCAGTCACACCCCCTGGTACCGATACAAACGGTCAGTCACACCCCCTGATACCGATACAAACGGTCAGTCACACCCCCTGGTACCGATACAAACCGTCAGTCACACCCCCTGGCACCTATAGAAACGGTAAGTCACACCCTCTGGTACCGATACAACCCGTCAGTCACACCCCCTGGTACCTATACAAACGGTCAGTCACACCCCCTGGTACCGATACAAACGGTCAGTCACACCCCCTGGTACCTATACAAACGGTCAGTCACACCCCCTGGCACCGATACAAACGGTCAGTCACACCCCCTGGTACCGATACAAACTGTCAGTCACACCCACTGGTACCGATACAAATGGTCAGTCACACCCCCTGGCACCTATAGAAACGGTCAGTCACACTCCCTGGCACCAATACAAACGGTCAGTCACACCCCCTGGTACCGATACAAACGGTCAGTCACACCCCCTGATACCGATACAAACGGTCAGTCACACCCGCTGGTACTGATACAAACTGTCAGTCACACCCCCTGGTACCGATACAAACCGTCAGTCACACCCCCTGGCACCTATAGAAACGGTAAGTCACACCCCCTGGTACCGATACAAACCGTCAGTCACACCCCCTGATACCGATAAAAACGGTCAGTCACACCCCCTGGCACCTATAGAAATGGTCAGTCACATCCCCTGGCACCTTAGATACAAACGGTCAGTCACACCCCCTGGCACCTTAGATACAAACGGTCAGTCACACCCCCTGGTACCGATACAAACGGTCAGTCACACCCCCTGGTACCGATACAAACCATCAGTCACACCCCCTGGTACCGATACAAATGGTCAGTCACACCCCTGGTACCGATACAAACGGTCAGTCACACCCCCTGGCACAGATACAAACGGTCAGTCACACCCCCTGGTACCGATACAAATGGTCAGTCACACCCCCTGGTACCGATACAAACTGTCAGTCACACCCCCTGGTACCGATACAAACTGTCAGTCACACCCCCTGGTACCGATACAAACTGTCAGTCACACCGCCCGGTACCGATACAAACGGTCAGTCACACCCCCTGGTACCGATACAAACTTGTCAGTCACACCCCCTGGTACCGATAAAAACTGTCAGTCACACCCCCTGGTACCGATACAAACTGTCAGTCACACCGCCTGGTACCGATACAAACTGTCAGTCACACCCCCTGGTACCGATACAAACGGTCAGTCACACCCCCTGGTACCGATACAAACGGTCAGTCACACCCCCTGGTACCGATACAAACGGTCAGTCACACCCCTGGTACCGATACAAACTGTCAGTCACACCCCCTGGTACCGATACTAACGGTCAGTTACACCCCCTGGCACCGATACAAACGGTCAGTCACACCCCCTGGTACCGATACAAACCGTCAGTCACACCCCCTGGCACCTATACAAACAGTCAGTCACACCCCCTGGTACCTATACAAACGGTCAGTCACACCCCCTGGTACCGATACAAACGGTCAGTCACACCCCCTGGTACCGATACAAATGGTCAGTCACACCCCCTGGCACCGATACAAACGGTCAGTCACACCCCCTGGTACCGATACAATCTGTCAGTCACACCCACTGGTACCGATACAAATGGTCAGTCACACCCCCTGGCACCTATAGAAACGGTCAGTCACACCCCCTGGCACCGATACAAACGGTCAGTCACACCCCCTGGTACCGATACAAACGGTCAGTCACACCCCCTGATACCGATACAAATGGTCAGTCACACCCCCTGGCACCTATAGAAACGGTCAGTCACACCCCTGGTACCGATACAACCCGTCAGTCACACCCCCTGGTACCGATACAAACCGTCAGTCACACCCCTGGTACCGATACAAATAGTAAGTCACACCCCTGGTACCGATACAAACCGTCAGTCACACCCCTGGTACCGATACAAACGGTCAGTCACACCCCCTGGTACCGATACAAACGGTCAGTCACACCCCCTGGCACCTATAGAAACGGTCAGTCACACCCCCTGGTACCGATACAAACGGTCAGTCACACCCCCTGGTACCGATACAAACAAATAATTTATTTACTTCTGTATCCTCACCCCTTTATATGTTATTGTTCCTCTCTCCTAAGACCGCCTCTCTGTCGGTCGCACCACCTTGAAACTAACTCAAATAAAAAATCTCCTTTCCTTTTAGAGACTTACCTAATGTACTTTTTCCCCTAACAAGCTCTTGTTCCTCTCTCCTCAGACCGTCCCCCTGCTCCTGTCAACGTGTCTGTGATGCACCTGAGGGCCGACTCAGCCACTGTCTACTGGGAGATACCTGAGGGTGAAGTCATCATCGGCTTCTCCATCTCACAGCAGGTGACTACTATGTAGTTATTATTAATAGTTATTCATTATAATTTTTATTATTATTATTATTATTATTATTATTATTATTATTATTATTATTATCTAGCCTAATGGTCTTGTTGACAAAATATACAAATGTAATGGGTGGATGAGATCTTGGTAAAGGTCATTTGCTAAGCAATTCCAGATGTTTATTTTACTAAAATGTCATTGTTGTAGAGGTTCTGTTTACATCAGTATTTGATGTGCTAAATGTCTGATGTGTTTTAAGGGTGAATACAGACGGTATATATACACTGCATGTTTTACTAGCTGTAATAGCATGCATTCAGGGAGTATTCGACCCATGACCTTTTAAACACTTTGTTCGTTTGACACTTTCAACATTTTGTTGTTGTATCATTGAGAAATCTACACACAATACCCCCAAATAATGACAAACAACAAAAAAAAAAGAAAAAAAATCTATGAAGAGAAATGTTTGCAAGTTTAAGACCGGCTCAAAATTTCAAGAAGCACTCGCACATCTGAGCCATCTTTTTTTGCAGGTGCGTGGTAACGGAGAACTTGAACAAGATGTGGGAAAAGGGGAACCGCACACTGCTCTTGGTCACTGATCTTCAATAAGCTTCACGTATCGGCCTCACGGCCTTAATCAGAGCTTTATTCATTACGACTAAAATACTGAAATATCACATTTTTCATAAGTATTCAGACCCTTTATTCAGTACTTTGTTGAAGCACCTTTGGCAGCGATTACAGCCTTGAGTCTTCTTGGGTATGACACTACAAGCTTGGCACACCTGTGTTTGAGGAGTTTCTCCCGTTCTTCTCTGCAGATCCTCTCAAGCTCTGTCAGGTTAGATGGGAAGCGTCGCTGCACAGCTATCTTCATACTTTTTGTAAAGTAGCAAACATTTCTAAAAACCTATTTTTGCCTTGTCATTATGGGGTGTTGTGTTTATATTTCTAAGGATGTTTTTATTTAACTTGTGTAACTTAACAAATTGTGTAAAAAATGCAAGGGGTCTGAGAACTTTCCAAAGAGTTTCAAAACGCCTCATGACCAAAAAAGCAGAGATAGCAGTCCAAAATATTATCCAAACCACAATATTTGATTATATGACTAGAATGCTTTAGATTTCACCCACAAAAATTCCAGTTGTTACCAGCATCAGATGAGACGACCATTCCAACGTTATTGTATGACAGTTTCAAACCCAATATTCACAGTCGGAAAAATGCAACAAAGCATTAGTTAAATATTCAAATTATGCAAAAAATATGAGGATGGTATCAATTATCATGAGAGAATAGATGCAGTGAAGAGAAGAACAACCACTCATACATAATGTGGATGGATATAGCACTGTAGGCCTTAACATGTTCACGATTTCTCAGCAGCTACCTAAGGCTTAGCTCACATGCTAATATAAATTACCATGAAGAAGGTTTGACTCTGCCCGCCCCAGCTAAAGAATGTAAATAAAGGTCAACGTGTTTGATTTGTCCAGGAGATATACGATTCCAGGGTTAATATCCACAGCTCCCAGAGAGCCGTTTCAGGTAGGATTGCTTTGAGAATGCTTAGAATAGTGGAACTACCTACGCATACTCATTTTTAAACATACTCACTGTGCATACTGAGTAGTAGTAGTAGCTGTATGCTCTGTGTAAGTAGTAGTAGTAGTAGTAGTAGTAGTAGTAGTAGTAGTAGTAGTAGTAGTAGTAGTAGTAGTAGTACTAGTAGTAGTAGTAGCAGTAGTAGTAGGCCTGCTTAGTAGTAGTAATAGCAGTAGTAGTAGGCCTGCTTAGTAGTAGAAGTAGTAGTAGTAGTAGTAGTACTATTTGTAGTAGTAGTAGTAGGCCTGCATAGTAGTAGTAGTAGTAGTAGTAGTAGTAGTAGTAGTAGTAGTAGTAGGTCTGTAGTAGTAATAGGTCTGCATAGTAGTAGTAGTAGTAGTAGTGTTGGTAGTAGTAGTAGTAGTAGTAGTAGTAGTAGTAGTAGTAGTAGTAGTAGTAGTAGTAGTGTTGTTGTTAGCATAGTAGTAGTAGTAGTAGTAGTAGTAGTGGTGTTAGTATAGTAGTAGTAGTAGTAGTAGTGTTAGTATAGTAGTAGTGGTAGTAGTGGTAGTAGTAGTAGTAGTAGTAGGTCTGTAGTAGTAGTAGTAGTAGTAGTGGTATAGTAGTACTAGTAGTGGTGTTAGTATAGTAGTAATAGTAGTAGTAGTAGTAGTAGTAGTAGTAGTGGTGTTGTTAGCATAGTAGTAGTAGTAGTAGTAGTAGTAGTAGTAGTAGTAGTGTTAGTATAGTAGTAGTGGTAGTAGTGGTAGTAGTAGTAGTAGTAGTAGGTCTGCTTAGTAGTAGTAGTAGTAGTAGTAGTGGTATAGTAGTACTAGTAGTGGTAGTAGTAGTAGTAGTAGCAGTAGGTCTGCTTAGTAGTAGTAGTAATAGTAGTAGTAGTAGTAGTAGTGTTAGTATAGTGGTTGTAGTAGTAGTAGGTCTGCTTATTAGTAGTAGTAGTAGTATAGTAGTAGTAGTAGTGGTAGTAGGTCTGCTTAGTAGTAGTAGTAGTAGTAGTATAGTAGTAGTAGTAGTAGTAGTAGGTCTGCTTAGTAGTAGTACATTACATTACATTTAAGTCATTTAGCAGACGCTCTTATCCAGAGCGACTTACAAATTGGTGCATTCACCTTATGACATCCAGTGGGACAGTCACTTAACAATAGTGCATCTAAAACTTAGGGGGTGGGGTGAGAGGGATTACTTAACCTATCCTAGGTATTCCTTAAAGAGGTGGGGTTTCAGGTGTCTCCGGAAGGTGGTGATTGACTCCGCTGTCCTGGCGTCGTGAGGGAGTTTGTTCCACCATTGGGGGGCCAGGGCAGCGAACAGTTTTGACTGGGCTGAGCGGGAGCTGTACTTCCTCAGTGGTAGGGAGGCGAGCAGGCCAGAGGTGGATGAACGCAGTGCCCTTGTTTGGGTGTAGGGCCTGATCAGAGCCTGGAGGTACTGAGGTGCCGTTCCCTCACAGCTCCGTAGGCAAGCACCATGGTCTTGTAGCGGATGCGAGCTTCAACTGGAAGCCAGTGGAGAGAACGGAGGAGCGGGGTGACGTGAGAGAACTTGGGAAGGTTGAACACCAGACGGGCTGCGGCGTTCTGGATGAGTTGAAGGGTTTTAATGGCACAGGCAGGGCCCAGCCAACAGCGAGAGTTGCAGTAATCCAGACGGAGATGACAAGTGCCTGGATTAGGACCTGCGCACCCCAGCTTCCTGTGTGAGGCAGGGTCGTACTCTGCGGATGTTGTAGAGCATGAACCTACAGGAACGGGCCACCCGCCTTGATGTTGAATTGAGAACGACAGGGTGTTGTCCAGGATCACACCAAGGTTCTTGGCGCTCTGGGAGGAGGACACAGTGGAGTTGTCAACCGTGATGGCGAGATCATGGAACGGGCAGTCCTTCCCCCGGGAGGAAGAGCAGCTCCGTCTTGCAGGTTCAGCTTGAGGTGGTGATCCGTCATCCACACTGATATGTCTGCCAGACATGCAGAGATGCGATTAAACCACCTGGTCATCAGAAGGGGAAAGGAGAAGATTAATTGTGTGTCATCTGCATAGCAATGATAAGAGAGACCATGTGAGGTTATGACAGAGCCAAGTGACTTGGTGTATAGCGAGAATAGGAGAGGGCCAAGAACAGAGCCCTGGGGACACCAGTGGTGAGAGCGCGTGGTGAGGAGACAGATTCTCGCCACGCCACCTGGTAGGAGCGACCTGTCAGGTAGGACGAATCCAAGCGTGGGTCGCGCCGGAGATGCCCAACCTCGGAGAGGGTGGAGAGGAGGATCTGATGGTTCACAGTATCAAGGCAGCCGATAGATCTAGAAGGATGAGAGCAGAGGAGAGAGAGTTAGCTTTAGCAGTGCGGAGCGCTCCGTGATACAGAGGAGAGCAGTCTCAGTTGAATGACTAGTCTTGAAACCTGACTGATTTGGATCAAGAAGGTCATTCAGAGAGAGATAGCGGGAGAGCTGGCCAAGGACGGTAATGTTCAAGAGTTTTGGAGAGAAAAGAAAGAAGGGATACTGGTCTGTAATTGTTGACATCGGAGGGATCGAGTGTAGGTTTTTCAGAAGGGGGTGCAACTCTCGCTCTCTTGAAGACGGAAGGGACGTAGCCAACGGTCAGGGATGAGTTGATGAGCGAGGTGAGGTAAGGAGAAGGTCTCCTGGAAATGGTCTGGAGAAGAGAGAGGGGATAGGGTCAAGCGGGCAGGTTGTTGAGCGGCCCGGTCATTCACAAGAAGACGCGAGATTTCATCTGGAGAGAGAGGGAGAAAGAGGTCAGAGCATAGGGTAGGGCAGTGTGAGCAGAACCAGCGGTGTCGTTTGACTTAGCAAACGAGGATCGGATGTCGTCGACCTTCTTTTCAAAATGGTTGACGAAGTCATCTGCAGAGAGGGAGGAGGGGGAGGGGGTTGAGGATTCAGGAGGGAGGAGAAGGTGGCAAAGAGCTTCCTAGGGTTAGAGGCAGAAGCTTGGAATTTAGCGTGGTAGAAAGTGGCTTTAGCAGCAGAGACAGAGGAGGAAAATGTAGAGAGGAGGGAGTGAAAGGATGCCAGGTCCGCAGGGAGGCGAGTTTTCCTCCATTTCCGCTCGGCTGCCCGGAGCCCTGTTCTGTGAGCTCGCAATGAGTCATCGAGCCACGGAGCGGGAGGGGAGGACCGAGCCGGCCTGGAGGATAGGGGACATAGAGAGTCAAGGGATGCAGAGAGGGAGGAGAGGAGGGTTGAGGAGGCAGAATCAGGAGATAGGTGGGAGAAGGTTTGAGCGGAGGGAAGAGATGATAGGATGGAAGAGGAGAGAGTAGCGGGGGAGAGAGAGCGAAGGTTGGGACGGCGCGATACCATCCGAGTAGGGGCAGTGTGGGAGGTGTTGGATGAGAGCGAGAGGGAAAAGGATACAAGGCAGTGGTCGGAGACTTGGAGGGGAGTTGCAATGAGGTTAGTGGAAGAACAGCATCTAGTAAAGATGAGGTCGAGCGTATTGCCTGCCTTGTGAGTAGGGGGGGAAGGTGAGAGGGTGAGGTCAAAAGAGGAGAGGAGTGGAAAGAAGGAGGCAGAGAGGAAGGAGTCAAAGGTAGACGTGGGGAGGTTAAAGTCGCCCAGAACTGTGAGAGGTGAGCCGTCCTCAGGAAAGGAGCTTATCAAGGCATCAAGCTCATTGATGAACTCTCCGAGGGAACCTGGAGGGCGATAAATGATAAGGATGTTAAGCTTGAAAGGGCTAGTGACTGTGACAGCATGGAATTCAAAGGAGGCGATAGACAGATGGGTAAGGGGAGAAAGAGAGAATGACCACTTGGGAGAGATGAGGATCCCGGTGCCACCACCCCGCTGACCAGACGCTCTCGGGTGTGCGAGAACACGTGGGCGGACGAAGAGAGAGCAGTAGGAGTAGCAGTGTTGTCTGTGGTGATCCATGTTTCCGTCAGGGCCAAGAAGTCGAGGGACTGGAGGGAGGCATGGGCTGAGATGAACTCTGCCTTGTTGACCGCAGATTGGCAGTTCCAGAGGCTACCGGAGACCTGGAACTCCACGTGGGTCGTGCGCGCTGGGACCACCAGAGTAGGGTGGCCGCGGCCACGCGGTGAGGAGCGTTTGTATGGTCTGTGCAGAGAGGAGAGAACAGGGATAAACCGACACATAGTTGACAGGCTACAGAAGAGGCTACGCTAATGCAAAGGAGATTGGAATGACAAGTGGACTACACGTCTCGAATGTTCAGAAAGTTAAGCTACGTAGCAAGAATCTTATTGACTAAAATGATTAAAATGATACAGTACTGCTGAAGTAGGCCAGCTGGCAGTGGGTGCGTTGTTGACACTACACTAATCAGTAGTAGTAGTGGTAGTAGTAGTAGTAGTGTTAGTATAGTAGTAGTAGTAATAGGCCTGCTTAGTAGTAGTAGTAGTAGTATAGTAGTAGTAGTAGTAGAGGTAGGTCTGCTTAGTAGTAGTAGTAATAGGCCTGCTTAGTAGTAGTAGTAGTAGTAGTAGTATAGTAGTAGTAGTAGTAGTAGTAGTAGGTCTGCTTAGTAGTAGTAGTAGTAGTAGTAGCAGTGCTAGCATAGCAGTAGCAGTAGCAGTAGCAGTAGTAGCAGTAGCAGCAGCAGTAGTAGTAGTAGTAGCAGCAGCAGAGTCCGCTTAGTAGCAGTAGTAGTAGCATAGTAGTAGCAGCACCAGTAGTAGGTCCGCTTAGTAGTAGCAGTAGCAGTAGCAGCAGTATTAGCAGTAGTAGCAGTAGTAGTGGTAGTAGTATAGTAGCACTAGTGTAGCAGCAGTAGTAGTAGTAGTAGTAGTAGTAGCAGTAGTGGCAGCAGTAGTAGTAGTGGTAGTAGTATAGTAGTATTAGTGTCGTAGTAGTATTAGTAGTAGTAGTAGTAGTAGTAGCAGTGGTGGTAGTAGTATAGTAGCATTAGTGCAGTAGTAGTAGCAGCAGTAGTAGCAGTAGTAGTAGTAGCAGTAGTAGCAGCAGTAGTAGTAGTATAGTAGTATTAGTATAGTCAGTAGCAGTAGCAGTAGTAGTAGCAGTAGCAGTAGCAGTACTAGCATAGTAGTAGTAGCAGCAGTAGCAGTAGTAGCAGTAGCAGTAGCAGTAGCAGTATAGAACAGCAGTAGCAGTAGTAGCAGCAGCAGCAGCAGTAGCAGTAGTAGTACTAGCAGTAGCAGCAGTAGCAGTAGCAGTAGCAGTAGTAGCAGCAGCAGTGGCATTAGCATAGTAGCAGCAGCAGTAGCAGTAGCAGCATTAGTACAGTAGTAGCAGCAGTAGTAGCAGTAGTAGTAGTAGTAGCAGTAGTAGCATAGCAGCAGTAGTAGCAGTAGTAGTAGTAGTAGTAGCATTAGTATAGTAGTAGTAGTAGTAGTAGTAGTAGTAGTAGTAGTAGTAGTAGTAGTAGTAGTATTAGCATAGTAGTAGTAGTAGTAGTAGTAGTAGTAGTATATAGTATAGTAGTAGTAGTAGTAGTAGTAGATGGTGGTAGTAGTATAGTAAGTATTAGTGTAGTAGTAGTAGTAGTAGTAGTAGTAGTAGTAGTAGTAGTAGTAGCAGTGGTAGCAGTAAGTAATTAGTATGAGTAGTGGTATAGTAGTAGTAGTAGTAGTAGTAGTAGTGGTAGTAG
>NW_025753931.1:0-9884 GCF_021184085.1 Oncorhynchus gorbuscha | reverse complement strand
CCTAAGCAATTTGAATATCTGTGTTTGAACCTAAACCTCGGCTCGTCTTTAAATATTGTTGTATCTTGTTGTTATATGTTATAGACCTCCATCTGCTACTGTTGGCTCTCTGGATTGTATTTTTTGAATTGTTATCACAGAATGTCAATTCTGAGTTTGTCCTGATGGGTGATCTGAATCAGGACTGGTTAACATCTAGCTCTGATCAACTCAAAGTTCAATGCAATACCTATCATCTCAATCAGATTGTCAACAGTGTAACGAGGTTGAAAATAAAATATCCTCTGAAATCCCCTTTGATTGATTTGATCTTAACCAAATACTCCTTATCGTTTTAATGTTTCTGGTATTTTTGCAAATGATATAAGTGATCAGTGTGCTATTGCCTGTGTGAGAGATGGTACAATTCTAAGAAATCTCCACATGTCATTACGAAAATAATCTGGAAGCGGTTTGATATTCAAGGTTTTTTGCATGATGTATCTAGCATTAAATGGAATAGAATGGAATTAATCCCTGATTTTGAACTAGCCTTTTCTTACTTCCACAACGCATTCCAGGATGTATGCAATAGGCATGGCCCTTTAAAATAATTCAGGATTAAGGGCAGAGAGAACCCTTGGTTTACTAGGGAATTTACAAAAATCGCAAAGGGAACAAAATGCTATGTGGGCTAAAGCAAGAGGAACTGGTTTAGCAGATGATTGGATGGCTGTTAAAGTCTTTGAAATATGGGTGTGGCTATGATCCGTAAATTGAAAGCAGACCACTACCTGAAATCTACTTCACATAATTTAAATAATCCATCCAAATTTTGGCAAGTAGTGAAGGGTTTGGAGTGCAAAAAAGATACACAACTTCCCAAACAACTGTTGGTAGACACAGATTGTAACTGAGAGAACCTCTATTCTGAAAGCCTTGAATCAGCATTTTTTAGATGCAGGCAGTTTATTTGAAAAAGATATAATTGAGCCCCCTGTGAATTTACCTGACACCCATGTGCACTCCTTCAAACAGGTTCTCCTTTTTGTCCTTCTCTGTTTCAGAAGTGTGTAAAGCAATGAAAGAAATTGATGGGGGGTAAAAAACTGGCCCTGATGAACTAGAACCCCCTTCCTACACCGAGCTGCAGACATCATTGCTCCCCTCGTAACATGTATTTTTAACCTCACACTTGATGTTAAGGAAATCCCCAAGTTATGGAAATCTGTTTTTGTACTGCCTCTCCTGAAAGGTGGAGATCCTTCATTACTTGATAACTATCGACCCATATCAAAATTGGCTGTACTGTCAAAAGTACTAGAGTTCTTAGTTAGTAGGCAGCTAAAGACCTACTTCCAAGAAAACAACATCTTAAATGGAATGCAGTCAATTTTAGGTCTGGCCACAGCACTGTTTCAGCAATATTGAAGGTTTTAAATGACATCCACTGTGCTCTTGACAAGAAGTTACATTGTGTGTCTGTCTTTAACGATTTATCGAAGGCTTTTGACACTGTGTACCATGCTGTGTTCGTGCAAAGGTTAAAATGTTGTGGAATTACTGGTCATGCTCTAGATTGGTTTATAAATTACCTATCAAATCTTACACAATATGTAATGGCAGATGGTTGTAAATCTGAGTCTATAGAGGTGTGCTCAGGTGTTCCGCAAGGTTCTATTTTGGGCCCACTGTTGTTCATGTTGTAACAGCGGATGTTCATTTTTATGCAGATGATACTGGAGTTCTTAGTTAGTAGGCAGCTGAGAATAGGTTTTTATTACCGGCATAAGGCTTGTTTTTATTTTGAGGCCAGGATGGAGCTGGTACGATGTACATTACTGGCGGTTTTAGATTTGAGTGATATTATATAAATATATGCAGGCCTCAGTCACTACCCTGAGAGCACTTGATTCATGTAGCCGTCAGGTTCATTACAAATCAAAAACGTCTAACACATCTAACACATAATTGTGATCTCTACAGCGCTGTTGGCTGGTCATCATTGACCTTGCGTAGGCTTAAACACTGGTATACACTGATTTATAAGGCCAAATTGGGTAAAAATGCAATAGTATCTCTGTTCTTTTTTAGTCAGGTCGGTAAGTAAATATTGATTTTGGTCCCATTCTCATTTGCTTCTGACAGTACCAAAACTTAGAACAGCTGTTTTTAGTTGAGACTTTCGTGTTTTTAACGTAACATGTTTTTGTTGCACTGTATGTGTGTTTATAGTTTTGCTTAATGTTGTGTTAGTGTATGTAAGTTGTTTTGTCTGAAATGTTGTTCCCCCTGCTGCTATTGGACCAGGTCTCTCTTGGAAAAGAGATGTTATCTCAATGAGAAAAACCTGTGTAAATAAAGGGGGGAAAAGAATAATGATTATTTTTAAAGACTATCGCCCCATTGCACTCACCTCTGTCATGATGAAGTGCTTTGAGAGACTAGTCAAGGATCATATCACCTCCACCCTACCTGATACTCTAGACCCACTCCAATTTCCTTACCGTCCCAATAGGTACACTGACGATGCAATCGCCATCACACTGCACACTGCCCTATCTCATCTGGACAAGCGGAATACCTATGTAAGAATGCTGTTCATTGACTGCAGCTCAGCATTTAACACCATAGTACCCTCCAAACTCATCATTAAGCTCGAGACCCTGTGTCTCAACCCCGCCCTGTGCAACTGGGTCATGGACTTTCTAACGGTCCGCCCCCAGGTGGTGAAGGTAGGAAACAACATCTCCACCCCGCTGATCCTCAACACTGGGGCCCCACAAGGGTGTGTTCTCAGTCCTCTCCTGTACTCCCTGTTCACCCATGACTGCGTGGCCATGCACACTTCCAACTCAATTGTCAAGTTTGCAGATGATACCACAGTGGTAGGCTTGATTACCAACAACGACGAGACGGCCTACAGGGAGGAGGTGAGGGCCCTCGGAGTGTGGTGTCAGGAAAATAACCTCTCATTCAACGTCAACAAAACAAAGGAGATGATCGTGGACTTCAGGAAACAGCAGAGGGAGCACCACCCCATCCACATCGATGGGACGGTAGTGGAGAGTGGAAAGTGGCTACCGCAGCAATATGCCATCCCATCTGGTTTGTGCTTACTGGGACTATCATTTGTTTTTCAACAGGACAATTGACCCAACACACCTCCAGGATGTGTAAGGGCTATTTGACCAAGAAGGAGAGTGATGGAGTGCTGCATCAGTTGACCTGGCCTCTATAATCACCCGACCTCAACCCAATAGAGATGGTTTCGGATGAGTTGGACCGCAGAGTGAAGGAAAATCAGCCAACAAGTGCTCAGCATATGTGGGAACTCCTTCAAGACGGTTGGAAAAGCATTCCTCATGAAGCTGGTTGAGAGAATATAAAGAGTGTACAAAGCTGTCATCAAGGCAAAGGGTAGCTACTTTGAAGAATCTCAAATATAAAATGTGTGGTTACTACATGATTCCATGTGTTTTTTCATAGTTTTGATGTCTTCACTATTATTCTATGTACAATGTATAAAATAGTGAAAATAAAGAAAAGCCTTGAATGAGTAGGCGTGTCCAACCTTTTGACTGGTACTGTGCTTTGTATCCCTCATTTACTCAAGTGTTTCCATTATTTGACAGTTACCTGTACATCTCTAAACTGGGAACAGTCGAGAGCATCATGAGGACAGTGGTAGCTAACATCAAGGAGGAGCTACAAAGGGAGTTGTTAGCAGTCATAGAATTACTACAACACAGCGACACCACCATCTACACTAAAGGCGGCAAATTACAGCCCGCGAGTCGTATCCGGCCCGCCGGGCACTTCAATCCGGCCCATGAGACATAATAATATATATATAAACAAGAATGGTGTTCATATGAGGACACCATAGAAGAAGCCACTGCTGTCAAAAACATTGCTGCACATCTGAAGTTCGCAAAAGAGCATCTGGATGTTCCTCAAAATATTTTGTGGACAGATGAAACTAAAGTTGAGTTGTTTGGAAGGAAGACAACACTATGTGTGGAGAAAAAAGGCACAGCACACCAAAATCAAAACCTCATCGCAACTGTAAAGTATGGTGGAGGGAGCATCATGGTTTGGAGCTGCTTTGCTGCCTCAGGACCTGAACAGCTTGCTATCATCAACGGGAAAATGAATTCAAGTTTATCAAGGCATTTTGCAGGAAAATGTAAGGCTATCTGTCCACCCATTGAAGCTCAACAGAAGTTGGGTGATGCAACAGGACAACCACTCAAGCACAGAAGTAAATCAACAACAGAATGGCTTCAACAGAAGAAAATATGCCTTCTGGAGTAGCCCAGTCAGAGTCTGTCACGCCTTGGTCATTGTATTTTGTGTTTTTGGTATATGTTTGGTTAGGCCAGGGTGTGACATGGGTTTATATGTTGTGTTTCGTATTGGGGTTTGTATTTGTCATGCAGGTGAAAGAGGACCCAAAAGCGACTTGGCGAAAACAGAGTCTTTAATCCAGTAAAGTAAATACAATCAAAAAAACACAACTTTCACTCGAAATGACGAGGACAAACTGGAGACTCGATCTTGAACAGCAGGTGAACAGCAGGTTGCCTCGGGAAGGCACTTGAACCAGACAGACTCAGACACCTGCTCACCACGCAGCATCTGAGGAAAACACGACACGACAGGGCGATACACAATCACAGCACGGTGAATTCTAAACAAGGAACCGACAGGGCAGAAACGGGAAACAAGGAGAGAAATAGGGACTCTAATCAGGGAAAAGGATCGGGAACAGGTGTGGGAAGGCTAAATGATGATTAGGGGAATAGGAACAGCTGGGAGCAGGAACGGAACGATAGAGAGAAGAGAGAGCGAGAGAGTGAGAGAGGGAGGGGGAGAGAGAGGGATAGAAAGAGGGAAAGAACCTAATAAGACCAGCAGAGGGAAACGAATAGAATGGGAAGCACAGGGACAAGACGTGATAATAAATGACAAAACATGACAGTACCCCCCCACTCACCGAGCGCCTCCTGGCGCACTCGAGGAGGAATCCTGGCGGCAACGGAGGAAATCATCAATGAGTGAACGGTCCAGCACGTCCCGAGACGGAACCCAACTCCTCTCCTCAGGACCGCAACCCTCCCAATCCACTAAGTATTGGTGACCCCGTCCCCGAGAACGCATGTCCATGATCTTATGTACCTTGTAAATAGGTGCGCTCTCGACAAGGACGGGAGGGGGGAGGGAAGACGAACGGGAGTGCGAAGAAAGGGCTTGACACAGGAGACATGGAAGACAGGATGGACGCGACGAAGATGTCGCGGAAGAAGCAGTCGCACAGCGACAGGATTGACGACCTGGGAGACACGGAACGGACCAATGAACCGCGGAGTCAACTTACGAGAAGCTGTCGTAAGAGGAAGGTTGCGAGTGGAAAGCCACACTCTCTGGCCGCAACAATACCTTGGAGTCTTAATCCTGCGTTTATTGGCGGCTCTCACAGTCTGTGCCCTGTAACGGCAAAGTGCAGACCTCACCCTCCTCCAGGTGCGCTCACAACGTTGGACAAACGCTTGAGCGGAGGGAACGCTGGACTCGGCAAGCTGGGATGAGAACAGAGGAGGCTGGTAACCCAGACTACTCTGAAACGGAGATAACCCGGTAGCAGACGACGGAAGCGAATTGTGAGCGTATTCTGCCCAGGGAGCTGTTCTGCCCAAGACGCAGGGTTTCTGAAAGAAAGGCTGCGTAGTATGCGACCAATCGTCTGATTGGCCCTCTCTGCTTGACCGTTAGACTGGGGATGAAACCCGGAAGAGAGACTGACGGACGCACCAATCAAACGACAGAACTCCCTCCAAAACTGTGACGTGAATTGCGGGCCTCTGTCTGAAACGGCGTCTAACGGAAGGCCATGAATTCTGAATACATTCTCGATAATGATTTGTGCCGTCTCCTTAGCGGAAGGAAGTTTAGCGAGGGAATGAAATGTGCCGCCTTAGAGAACCTATCGACAACCGTAAGAATCACAGTCTTCCCCGCAGACAAAGGCAGACCGGTAATGAAAGTCTAGGGCGATGTGAGACCATGGTCGAGAAGGAATGGGGAGCGGTCTGAGACGAACGGCAGGAGGAGAGTTACCCGACTTAGTCTGCGCGCAGTCCGAACAAGCAGCCACGAAACGGCGCGTGTCACGCTCCTGAGTCGGCCACCAAAAGCGCTGGCGAATAGACGCAAGAGTGCCTCGAACACCGGGATGACCAGCTAACTTGGCAGAGTGAGCCCACTGAAGAACAGCCAGACGAGTGGAAACAGGAACGAAAGGAGGTTACTAGGACAAGCGCGAGCGACGCAGTGTGCGTGAGTGCTTGCTTAACCTGTCTTTCAATTCCCCAGACTGTTAACCCGACAACACGCCCATAAGGAAGAATCCCCTCGGGATCAGTAGAAGCCACAGAAGAACTAAACAGACGGGATAAGGCATCAGGCTTGGTGTTCTTGCTACCCGGACGGTAAGAAATCACAAACTCGAAACGAGCGAAAACAACGCCCAACGAGCTTGACGGGCATTAAGTCGTTTGGCAGAACGGATGTACTCAAGGTTCTTATGGTCTGTCCAAACGACAAAAAGGAACGGTCGCCCCCTCCAACCACTGTCGCCATTCGCCTAGGGCTAAGCGGATGGCGAGCAGTTCACGGTTACCCACATCATAGTTGCGCTCCAGATGGCGACAGGCGATGAGAAAATAAGCGCAAGGATGAACCTTATCGTCAGACTGGAAGCGCTGGGATAGAATGGCTCCCACGCCTACCTCTGAAGCGTCAACCTCGACAATGAATTGTCTAGTGACGTCAGGAGTAACGAGGATAGGAGCGGACGTAAAACGTTCTTTTAGAAGATCAAAAGCTCCCTGGGCGGAACCGGACCACTTTAAAAACACGTCTTGACAGAAGTAAGAGCTGTGAGAGGGCAGCAACTTGACCGAAATTACGAATGAAACGCCGATAGAAATTAGCGAAACCTAAAAAAGCGCTGCAACTCGACACGTGACCTTGGAACGGGCCAATCACTGACAGCTTGGACCTTAGCGGAATCCATCTGAATGCCTTCAGCGGAAATAACGGAACCGAGAAAAAGTAACGGAGGAGACATGAAAAGAGCACTTCTCAGCCTTTACGTAGAGACAATTCTCTAAAAGGCGCTGTAGGACACGTCGAACGTGCTGAACATGAATCTCGAGTGACGGAGAAAAAATCAGGATATCGTCAAGATAGACAAAAACAAAGATGTTCAGCATGTCTCTCAGAACATCATTAACTAATGCCTGAAAAACAGCTGGCGCATTGGCGAACCCGAACGGCAGAACCCGGTACTCAAAATGCCTAACGGAGTGTTAACGCCGTTTTCCACTCAAATCCCCCTCTCTGATGCGCACGAGATGGTAAGCGTTACGAGAAGGTCCAACTTAGTAAAGCACCTGGCCCCTGCAGAATCTCGAAGGCTGATGACATAGGGGGGGCGGATAACGATTCTTAACCGTTATGTCATTCAGCCCTCGATAATCACGCAGGGCGCAGAGTACCGTCCTTCTTCTTAACAAAAAGAACCCCGCCCCGGCCGGAGAGGAAGAAGGCACTATGGTACCGGCGTCAAGAGAGACACAGACAAATAATCCTCAAGAGCCTTACGTTCGGGAGCCGACAGAGTATAGTCTACCCCGAGGAGGAGTGGTCCCCGGAAGGAGATCAATACTACAATCATACGACCGGTGAGGAGGAAGGGAGTTGGCTCGGGACCGACTGAAGACCGTGCGCAGATCATGATATTCCTCCGGCACTCCTGTCAAATCGCCAGGTTCCTCCTGAGAAGTAGGGACAGAAGAAACGGGAGGGATGGCAGACATTAAACACTTCACATGACAAGAAAGCGTTCCAGGATAGGATAGAATTACTAGACCAATTAATAGAAGGATTATGACATACTAGCCAGGGATGACCCAAAACAACAGGTGTAAACGGTGAACGGAAAATCAAAAGAAATAGTCTCACTGTAGTTACCAGATACTGTGAGGGTTAAAGGTAGTGTCTCAAATCTGATACTGGGAAGATGACTACCATCTAAGGCGAACATGGGCGTAGGCTTCTCTAACTCTCTGAAAGGAATGTCATGTTTCCGAACCCATGCTTCGTCCATGAAACAACCCTCAGCCCCAGAGTCTATCAAGGCACTACATGTAGCACCGAACCGGTCCAGCGTAGATGGACCGACAAAGTAGTACAGGATTTTGATGGAGAGACTTGAGTAGTTGCGCTCACCTGTAGCCCTCCGCTTACAGATGAGCTCTGGCTTTACTGGACATGAATTAACAAAATGTCCAGCAACTCCTCGTAGAGGCACAGGCGGTTGGTGATCCTCCGTTCCCTCTCCTTAGTCGAGATGCGAATCCCTCCCAGCTGCATGGGCTCAGTCCTCTCTGAGCCAGAGGAGGAGATGGGTGCAATGCGGAGCAGGGAAACACACGTTGATGCGAGCTCTCTTCCACGAGCCCGGTGACGAAGATCTACCCGTCGTTCTATGCGGATGGCGAGAGCAATCAAAGAGTCCACATCTGAAGGAACCTCCCGGAGAGAATCTCATCCTTAACCACTGCGTGGAGTCCCTCCAGAAAACGAGCGAGCAGCGCTGGCCTCGTTCCACTCACTAGAGGCAGCAAGAGTCATGCGAAACTCAATAGAATAATCCGTTATGGACCGTTCACCTTGGCATAAGGAAGCCAGGGCCCTAGAAGCCTCCCTACCAAAAACTGAACGGTCAAAAACCCGAATCATCTCCTCTTTAAAGTTCTGGAACTTGTTAGAGCAATCAGCCCTTGCCTCCCAGATAGCTGTGCCCCATTCCGAGCCCGGCCAGTAAGTGAAATGACGTAAGCAGCCCGAGCTCTCTCTCTAGAGTATGTGTTGGGTTGGAGAGAGAACACAATCTCACACTGCGTGAAAGGAGCGGCACTCAGTGGGCTGCCCGGAGTAGCAAGGTGGGTTATTAACCCTAGGTTCTGGAGGCTCGGCAGGCCAGGAAGTAACAGGTGGCACGAGACGTAGACTCTGGAACTGTCCAGAGAGGTCGGAAACCTGAGCGGCCAGGTTCTCCACGGCATGGCGAGCAGCAGACAATTCCTGCTCGTGTCTGCCGAGCATGGCTCCTTGGATCTCGACGGCAGTGTAACGAGCGTCTGAAGTCGCTGGGTCCATTCCTTGGTCGGTTCCTTCTGTCATGCAGGTGAAAGAGGACCCAAAAGCGACTTGGCGAAAACAGAGTCTTTAATCCAGTAAAGTAAATACAATCAAAAAAACACAACTTTCACTCGAAATGACGACAAACTGGAGACTCGATCTTGAACAGCAGGTGAACAGCAGGTTGCCTCGGGAAGGCACTTGAACCAGACAGACTCAGACACCTGCTCACCACGCAGCATCTGAGGAAAACACGACACGACAGGGCGATACACAATCACAGCACGGTGAATTCTAAACAAGGAACCGACAGGGCAGAAACGGGAAACAAGGAGAGAAATAGGGACTCTAATCAGGAAAAGGATCGAACAGGTGTGGGAAGGCTAAATGATGATTAGGGGAATAGGAACAGCTGGGAGCAGGAACGGAACGATGAGAGAAGAGAGAGCGAGAGAGTGAGAGAGGGAGGGGGGAGAGAGAGGGATAGAAAGAGGGAAAGAACCTAATAAGACCAGCAGGAGGGGAAACGAATAGAATGGGAAGCACAGGGACAAGACGTGATAATAAATGACAAAACATGACAGTATTATGGGATTGTGTGTGATTAGGGGTGTGTCTAGTTAGGCTTGGCTGCTAGAGGCGATTCTCAATTGGAGTCAGGTGATTCTCGTTGTCTCGGATTGGGAACCGTATTT
>NW_025753930.1:0-9884 GCF_021184085.1 Oncorhynchus gorbuscha | reverse complement strand
TCCCTCCTAGAGTCTGATATGATGTCTCCTGATTCTCCTCTGTGCCTCTCCCTCCTAGAGTCTGATATGATGTCTCCTGATTCTCCTCTGTGCCTCTCCCTCCTAGAGTCTGATGATGTCTCCTGGTATTGATCCTCCTCTGTGCCTCTCCCTCCTAGAGTCTGATATGATGTCTCCTGGTCCTCCTCTGTGCCTCTCCCTCCTAGAGTCTGATGATGTCTCCTGGTATTGATCCTCCTCTGTGCCTCTTCCCTCCTAGAGTCTGATATGATGTCTCCTGGTTCTCCTCTGTGCCTCTCCCTCCTAGAGTCTGATATGATGTCTCCTGATCCTCCTCTGTGCCTCTCCCTCCTAGAGTCTGATATGATGTCTCCTGATCCTCCTCTGTGCCTCTCCCTCCTAGAGTCTGATATGATGTCTCCTGGTATTGATCCTCCTCTGTGCCTCTCCCTCCTAGAGTCTGATATGATGTCTCCTGGATCCCTCCTCTGTGCCTCTCCCTCCTAGAGTCTGATATGATGTCTCCTGGTATTGGTCCTCCTCTGTGCCTCTCCCTCCCTAGAGTCTGATATGATGTCTCCTGGATTGGTCCTCCTCTGTGCCTCTCCCTCCTAGAGTCTGATATGATGTCTCCTGATCCTCCTCTGTGCCTCTCCCTCCTAGAGTCTGATATGATGTCTCCTGATCCTCCTCTGTGCCTCTTCCCTCCTAGAGTCTGATATGATGTCTCCTGATCCTCCTCTGTGCCTCTCCCTCCTAGAGTCTGATATGATGTCTCCTGATCCTCCTCTGTGCCTCTCCCTCCTAGAGTCTGATATGATGTCTCCTGATTCTCCTCTGTGCCTCTCCCTCCTAGAGTCTGATATGATGTCTCCTGATCCTCCTCTGTGCCTCTCCCTCCTAGAGTCTGATATGATGTCTCCTGATCCTCCTCTGTGCCTCTCCCTCCTAGAGTCTGATATGATGTCTCCTGATCCTCCTCTGTGCCTCTCCCTCCTAGAGTCTGATATGATGTCTCCTGATCCTCCTCTGTGCCTCTCTCCCTCCTAGAGTCTGATATGATGTCTCCTGGATCCCTCCTCTGTGCCTCTCCTCCTAGAGTCTGATATGATGTCTCCTGATTCTCTGTGCTCTCCTCCCTAGGAGTCTGATATGATGTCTCTGATCCTCCTCTGTGCCTTCTCTAGAGTCTGATATGATGTCTCCTGATTCTCCTCTGTGCCTCTCCTCCTAGAGTCTGATATGATGTCTCCTGGTTCTCTCTGTGCCTCTCCCTCCTAGAGTCTGATATGATGTCTCCTGGTTCTCCCTCTGTGCCTCTCCTCCTAGAGTCTGATATGATGTCTCCTGATTCTCCTCTCTGTGCCTCTCTCCTCCTAGGAGTCTGATTATGATGTCTCCTGGTTCTCTGTGCCTTCCCTCCTAGAGTCTGATATGATGTCTCCTGGTCCTCCTCTGTGCCTCTCCCTCCTAGAGTCTGATATGATGTCTCCTGGTATTGATCCTCCTCTGTGCCTCTCCCTCCTAGAGTCTGATATGATGTCTCCTGGTAAGGTCCTCCTCTGTGCCTCTCCCTCCTAGAGTCTGATATGATGTCTCCTGATTCTCCTCTGTGCCTCTCCCTCCTAGAGTCTGATATGATGTCTCCTGGTTCTCCTCTGTGCCTCTCCCTCCTAGAGTCTGATATGATGTCTCCTGGTATTGGTCCTCCTCTGTGCCTCTCCCTCCTAGAGTCTGATATGATGTCTCCTGGTTCTCCTCTGTGCCTCTCCCTCCTAGAGTCTGATATGATGTCTCCTGGTTCTCCTCTGTGCCTCTCCCTCCTAGAGTCTGATATGATGTCTCCTGGTATTGATCCTCCTCTGTGCCTCTCCCTCCTAGAGTCTGATATGATGTCTCCTGGTATTGGTCCTCCTCTATGCCTCTCCCCTCCTAGAGTCTGATATGATGTCTCCTGGTTCTCCTCTGTGCCTCTCCCTCCTAGAGTCTGATATGATGTCTCCTGGTATTGATCCTCCTCTGTGCCTCTCCCCTCCTAGAGTCTGATATGATGTCTCCTGGTTCTCCTCTGTGCCTCTCCCTCCTAGAGTCTGATATGATGTCTCCTGGTTCTCCTCTGTGCCTCTCCCTCCTAGAGTCTGATATGATGTCTCCTGGTTCTCCTCTGTGCCTCTCCCTCCTAGAGTCTGATATGATGTCTCCTGATCCTCCTCTGTGCCTCTCCCTCCTAGAGTCTGATATGATGTCTCCTGGTCCTCCTCTGTGCCTCTCCCTCCTAGAGTCTGATATGATGTCTCCTGGTTCTCCTCTGTGCCTCTCCCTCCTAGAGTCTGATATGATGTCTCCTGATTCTCCTCTGTGCCTCTCCCTCCTAGAGTCTGATATGATGTCTCCTGATCCTCCTCTGTGCCTCTCCCTCCTAGAGTCTGATATGATGTCTCCTGATCCTCCTCTGTGCCTCTCCCTCCTAGAGTCTGATATGATGTCTCCTGATTCTCCTCTGTGCCTCTCCCCTCCTAGAGCCTGATATGATGTCTCCTGGTATTGATCCTCCTCTGTGCCTCTCCCCTCCTAGAGTCTGATATGATGTCTCCTGATCCTCCTCTGTGCCTCTCCCTCCTAGAGTCTGATATGAGGTCTCCTGATCCTCCTCTGTGCCTCTCCCCTCCTAGAGTCTGATATGATGTCTCCTGATCCTCCTCTGTGCCTCTCCCTCCTAGAGTCTGATATGAGGTCTCCTGATCCTCCTCTGTGCCTCTCCCCTCCTAGAGTCTGATATGGTGTCTCCTGTTATTGATCCTCCTCTGTGCCTCTCCCCTCCTAGAGTCTGATATGAGGTCTCCTGATCCTCCTCTGTGCCTCTTCCCTCCTAGAGTCTGATATGGTGTCTCCTGGTATTGATCCTCCTCTGTGCCTCTTCCCTCCTAGAGCCTGATATGATGTCTCATGATCCTCCTCTGTGCCTCTTCTATCCTAGAGTCTGATATGATGAGGTCATGGAAGCAGAAAGAGCCCACCGTCCCGATGCCCAGGATCCAGAGCCAGAACCTTGCCGTGCTGTCTGCTCTGAAGAACCACCTACAGCTTCACTACAATACCATCGCTAACACCGCCTCCAAGCCCGTGTTGCTGGCCAACGCACCACCTAAAGACCCCCACACCCACCTAAAAGACCCACACTCCATAGACCGCAGCACCAAAGCTCACCATGTGGAGGAGAATTTGAAAGACACCAGGGATCTAACAGACAGAGAAGGGGCCCCTGAGAAGCCCACTAGACCTCAGGCCTCCACATCCTCCTCTGCTACTACAGAGACCATTACTTCCACATCCAGCCTGCTGGTCGCTGAAGGGTATTGGCACCAGGGGGCCTCTATAGCCCAGACTATGCAGGAGGATTCATTACCCAGGAAGGGGGTGCTGACAGGGGCCACCCAGTTGGAGCCTGGCCAGGGCGTTACGGAGCCAGCAGATGTGAGCAGCACAAACACACAGGAGCCCCGTCCTCAGAGACCCACTGAGACCAGCTCCACAAGCTTCATCAACTCCAGCAACACCACCAGCCACTGGGTCAATGGAACAGACACGTTTGGTCATCACATCCAAGTGAAGGAGACTGCATCATTATCTGACGATGATGATGATGATGGTGGTGAAACTCATCGACGCAACGTGACCTCTCCGGATCGGGCATCAAACGGGTCACAGGACAATGAAACCGACACAAGTGACAGTCATCACAGTCAGGCGAACGAGACGTCATCGTCGCCATTGTCCGGCGATGATGGTGAAACGTCTCGACACAATGAGACCTCCTCGTATCTGTCTTTAAACAGGTCAGACCAGCATCTTATTAAGGATGCTACAAACACAGAGGAGCTGCCCAGGCCTGTGACCCTAAACAGGCGTCCGCTGTGCCCTTACCCTCCCCTGCCAGCTCATGGCACCTTCTACTTCCGTCCGGTAGACAACCCCGGTCCCCGGGACTACAAACACTACATCCAGTACGCCTGCTATGCAGGGTACACCCTGGCCCACGGGGATATCCACAGCTACTGTCTGCAGGCTGGACGGTGGAGTGGTCTCACCCCGGTCTGCTTGGGTAAGTCACTGCTCTATCATTCCCCATTGTGATGCCTCTCTACAGATTCTGTACTACCAAACTGAAGAGCTACAGAAAGGCCATAGAAGTTTTGTTCAGAACGTATGTTGATACGATAGGTTGCAGCGTAGCCTAGTGGTAAGAGCGTTGTACTAGTAACCGGAAGGTTGCGAGTTCAAACCCCCGAGCTGACAAGGTACAAATCTGTCGTTCTGCCCCTGAACAGGCAGTTAACCCACTGTTCCTAGGCCGTCATTGAAAATAAGAATTTGTTCTTAACTGACTTGCCTGGTTAAATAAAGGTTTACATGTTTTGTTGCTGTGTTCACCTCATCGACTGTGTCCTCTGTGTTTGGGCAGGTGAGAAGGAGAAAGGAGACGTGTGCAGCTCTCTCTGTTTTCTACATTATTATCTCAGTGACATCAGAATGTCTGTTACACGCATCATCTCTCAGTAACTGACTAACTGAGTGACTGACCAGGAAGTCAGTGCTGTGCTTGGTAGACTGTGGCAGCCGGTCCCAATTCACTTCTTTCCCCTTCCTCTTTGAACTAACTCTTTGATGGGTAGGGAGTGGATTGGGACCAGCTGTGGCTGTTGGAAGACAGTCCTGTTTTAAATTGCTGGGGCTCAGTGAAATGCAGGTGTGGCCAACCCTACTCCAGGAGAACTACCCTCCTCCAGGGTCTTTATTCCAGCCCTACTCCTGGAGAGTAACCCTCCTACAGGGTCTTTATTCCAGCCCTACTCCTGGAGAACTACTCTCCTGCAGGGTCTTTATTCCAGCCCTACTCCTGGAGAGTCACCCTCCTGCAGGGTCTTTATTCCAGCCCTACTCCTGGAGAGTCACCCTCCTGCAGGGTTTTTATTCCAGCCCTACTCCTGGAGAGTCACCCTCCTGCAGGGTCTTTATTCCAGCCCTACTCCTGGAGAGTCACCCTCCTGCAGGGTTTTTATTCCAGCCCTACTCCTGGAGAGTCACCCTCCTGCAGGGTCTTTATTCCAGCCCTACTCCTGGAGAGTAACCCTCCTGCAGGGTCTTTATTCCAGCCCTACTCCTGAGAGTCACCCTCCTGCAGGGTCTTTATTCCAGCCCTACTCCTGGAGAGTAACCCTCCTGCAGGGTCTTTATTCCAGCCCTACTCCTGGAGAGTCACCCTCCTCCAGGGTCTTTATTCCAGCCCTTCTCTTGGAGAGTCACCCTCCTGCAGGGTCTTTATTCCAGCCCTACTCCTGGAGAGTCACCCTCCTGCAGGGTCTTTATTCCAGCCCTACTCCTGGAGAGTCACCCTCCTGCAGGGTCTTTATTCCAGCCCTACTCCTGGAGAGTAACCCTCCTGCAGGGTCTTTATTCCAGCTCTACTTCCTGGAGAGTCACCTCCTGCAGGGTCTTTATTCCAGCCTCTACTCCTGGAGAGTCACCCTCCTGCAGGGTCTTTATTCCAGCCCTACTCCTGGAGAGTCACCCTCCTGCAGGGTCTTTATTCCAGCCCTACTCCTGGAGAGTAACCCTCCTGCAGGGTCTTTATTCCAGCCCTACTCCTGAGAGTCACCCTCCCTGCAGGGTCTTTTTATTCCAGCCCTACTCCTGGAGAGTCACCCTCCTGCAGGGTCTTTATTCAGCCCTTTGGAGAGTCACCCTCCTGGGTCTTTAGAGTCACCTCCTGCAGGGTCTTTATTCCAGCCCTACTCCTGAGAGTAACCCTCCTGCAGGGTCTTTATTCCAGCCCTACTCTGGAGAGTCACCCTCCTGCAGGGTCTTTATTCCAGCCCTACTCCTGGAGAGTCACCCTCCTGCAGGGTCTTTATTCCAGCCCTACTCCTGGAGAGTAACCTCCTGCAGGGTCTTTATTCAGCTCTACTCCTGGAGAGAGCAACCTCCTCCCAGGCCTCCTTATTCCAGCCCTACTCTGGGAGTCACCTCTCCTGCAGGGTCTTTATTCCAGCCTCTACTCCTGGAGAGTCAGCCTCTCCTGCAGGGTCTTTATTCCAGCCTACTCCTGAGAGTCACCCTCCTGCAGGGTCTTTATTCCAGCCTCTACTCCTGAGAGTCGCCCTCCTGCAGGGTCTTTATTCCAGCCTCGCCTGAGAAATCACCTCCTGCAGGGTCTTTATTCCAGCCCTACTCTTGGAGAGTAACCACTCCTGCAGGGTATTTATTCCAGCCCTACTCCTGAGAGTCACCCTCCTGCAGGGTCTTTATTCCAGCCCTACTCCTGGAGAGTCACCTCCTGCAGGGTCTTTTTATTCCAGCTCTACTCCCTGGAGAGTCACTCTCCTGCAGGGTCTTTATTCCAGCCCTACTCCTGAGAGTAACCCTCCTGCAGGGTCTTTATTCCAGCCCTACTCCTGGAGAGTCACCCTCCTGCAGGGTCTTTATTCCAGCCCTACTCCTGGAGAGTCACCCTCCTGCAGGGTCTTTATTCCAGCCCTACTCCTGGAGAGTAACCCTCCTGCAGGGTCTTTATTCCAGCCCTACTCCTGGAGAGTAACCCTCCTGCAGGGTCTTTATTCCAGCCCTACTCCTGGAGAGTCACCCTCCTGCAGGGTCTTTATTCCAGCCCTACTCCTGGAGAGTCACCCTCCTGCAGGGTCTTTATTCCAGCTCTACTCCTGGAGAGTCACCCTCCTGCAGGGTCTTTATTCCAGCCCTACTCCTGGAGAGTCGCCCTCCTGCAGGGTCTTTATTCCAGCCCTACGCCTGGAGAGTCACCCTCCTGCAGGGTCTTTATTCCAGCCCTACTCCTGGAGAGTAACCCTCCTGCAGGGTATTTATTCCAGCCCTACTCCTGGAGAGTAACCCTCCTGCAGGGTCTTTATTCCAGCCCTACTCCTGGAGAGTCACCCTCCTGCAGGGTCTTTATTCCAGCTCTACTCCTGGAGAGTCACCCTCCTGCAGGGTCTTTATTCCAGCCCTACTCCTGGAGAGTCACCCTCCTGCAGGGTCTTTATTCCAGCCCTACTCCTGGAGAGTCACCCTCCTGCAGGGTCTTTATTCCAGCCCTACTCCTGGAGAGTAACCCTCCTGCAGGGTCTTTATTCCAGCCCTACTCCTGAGAGTCACCCTCCTGCAGGGTCTTTATTCCAGCCCTACTCCTGGAGAGTAACCCTCCTGCAGGGTCTTTATTCCAGCCCTACTCCTGGAGTCACCCTCCTCCAGGGTCTTTATTCCAGCCCTACTCTTGGAGAGTCACCCTCCTGCAGGGTCTTTATTCCAGCCCTACTCCTGGAGAGTCACCCTCCTGCAGGGTCTTTATTCCAGCCCTACTCCTGGAGAGTCACCCTCCTGCAGGGTCTTTATTCCAGCCCTACTCCTGGAGAGTAACCCTCCTGCAGGGTCTTTATTCCAGCCCTACTCCTGGAGAACTACCCCCCTGCAAGGTCTTTATTCCAGCCCTACTCCTGGAGAGTCACCCTCCTGCAGGGTCTTTATTCCAGCCCTACTCCTGGAGAGTCACCCTCCTGCAGGGTCTTTATTCCAGCCCTACTCCTGGAGAGTCACCCTCCTGCAGGGTCTTTATTCCAGCCCTACTCCTGGAGAGTAACCCTCCTGCAGGGTCTTTATTCCAGCCCTACTCCAGGAGAACTACCCTCCTCCAGGGTCTTTATTCCAGCCCTTCTCCTGGAGAGTCACCCTCCTGCAGGGTCTTTATTCCAGCCCTACTCCTGGAGAGTCACCCTCCTGCAGGGTCTTTATTCCAGCCCTACTCCTGGAGAGTCACCCTCCTGCAGGGTCTTTATTCCAGCCCTACTCCTGGAGAGTAACCCTCCTGCAGGGTATTTATTCCAGCCCTACTCCTGGAGAGTCACCCTCCTGCAGGGTCTTTATTCCAGCCCTACTCCTGGAGAGTCACCCTCCTGCAGGGTCTTTATTCCAGCTCTACTCCTGGAGAGTCACCCTCCTGTAGGGTCTTTATTCCAGCCCTACTCCTGGAGAGTCACCCTCCTGCAGGGTCTTTATTCCAGCCCTACTCCTGGAGAGTCACCCTCCTGCAGGGTCTTTATTCCAGCCCTACTCCTGGAGAGTCACCCTCCTGCAGGGTCTTTATTCCAGCCCTACTCCTGGAGAGTCACCCTCCTGCAGGGTCTTTATTCCAGCCCTACTCCTGGAGAGTCACCCTCCTGCAGGGTCTTTATTCCAGCCCTACTCCTGGAGAGTAACCCTCCTGCAGGGTCTTTATTCCAGCCCTACTCCTGGAGAGTAACCCTCCTGCAGGGTCTTTATTCCAGCCCTACTCCTGGAGAGTAACCCTCCTGCAGGGTCTTTATTCCAGCCCTACTCCTGGAGAGTCACCCTCCTGCAGGGTCTTTATTCCCAGCCCTACTCTGGAGAACTACCCACCTGCAGAGTCTCTATTCAACTCTATCATAACAAATACAGCCTGCACACCTGCTATAGTCCTATAAAAGAACCCAATCACCTTTAAACACCAAGCACATTTACATGTACAAACATTTGATCTGGTGAAATGTTTACCAGACAATATACAGAATATACAGACAGACCATACAGACAGACAGGATATACAGACAGGATATACACAAACAAATGTAATACAGACATGAGACACTGCCTCCCCATCTCTAGCCTCTGACCTCTAACCCCTGGGGTGACCCCCTGCGCCCTGAACTAGCGGAGGCTGTTTCCCAGCTGTGTAGTGTGAACCAGGAACAAGCTCAGTGTCACTGCGGACCAGGCTTCATCCTGTTAGAGGATCACCGTACCTGTAGGGTCAGTCAAACAATCAATCGAGGTGAGAGACGTGTTTGAACCCAGGGTCTCCTGTGCGACACCAGACAGTGTTCACCCATTGCGCTAAAGCATGTAGCAAGTAGCACATGCATAGTACTCAAGGGACATGTTTCACTGAAACAACTGGTGCTAGATCTACTACACATGTACCATGTGCTTTGTGTAGAAATAAGTATGTAACTTTATGAGCCCAAAACCCCTAGTCAGTGTTGTGTTTTGTGCTCCTCCTTGTTAGGGGAGGTCAAATGTCTTGTTTTTGTTGCCTTGACTAGCCAAGATGTCTTCATCCACAGTCTCTGTCTAGCAAGATGTCTTCCTCCATAACCTCTGACTAGCAAGATGTCTTCATCCCACAGTCTCTGACTAGCCAAGATGTCGTCCTCCACCCAACCTCTGACTAGCCAAGATGTCTTCTGTCCTCCAGTCTCCTGACTAGCAAGATGTCTTCATCCACGGTCTCTGACTAGCCAAGATGTAATCTCCATAACCTCTGACTAGCCAAGATGTCTTCTGTCCTCCAGTCTCTGACTAGCCAAGATGTCTTCCTCCAGTCTCTGACTAGCCAAGATGTCTTCCTCCAGTCTCTGACTAGCCAAGATGTCTTCCTCCAGTCTCTGACTAGCCAAGATGTCTTCTGTCTACAGTCTCTGACTAGCCAAGATGTCTTCATCTTCAGTCTCTGACTAGCCAAGATGTCTTCCTCCACAGTCTCTGACTAGCCAAGATGTCTTCCTCCACAGTCTCTGACTAGCCAAGATGTCTTCATCTTCAGTCTCTGACTAGCCAAGATGTCTTCTGTCCACAGTCTCTGACTAGCCAAGATGTCTTCTGTCCACAGTCTCTGACTAGCCAAGATGTCTTCATCCACAGTCTCTGACTAGCCAAGATGTCTTCTGTCCACAGTCTCTGACTAGCCAAGATGTCTTCTGTACACAGTCTCTGACTAGCCAAGATGTCTTCATCCACAGTCTCTGACTAGCCAAGATGTCTTCTGTCCACAGTCTCTGACTAGCCAAGATGTCTTCTGT
>NW_025753929.1:0-9885 GCF_021184085.1 Oncorhynchus gorbuscha | reverse complement strand
TATGAGAGAACGCTGTTCTGTAACTGAGGGGTTTTACGAGGAGAACGCTGTTCTGTAGCTGAGGGGTTTTATGAGAGAACGCTGTTCTGTAATTGAGGGGCTTTACTAGAGAACGCTCCACACCCGTCTTGGTTTTGCATCTAGGTACTGTAGACAGACCAGCTCCTTAGCTGAGAGTGTCAGTGATTCTAATATTTTTGAAAGAAATGGTAGTTTATAAAGGTATCTGATGTTAGTGTGATGACGTTTCTAAAGTTCGGGTTAGTTAGGGTGAAGAGGCGGTATCTGGTGTCAGGGTGAAGAGGCGGTATCTGGTGTCAGGGTGAAGAGGCGGTATCTGGTGTCAGGGTGAAGAGGCGGTATCTGGTGTCAGGGTGAAGAGGCGGTATCTGGTGTCAGGGTGAAGAGGCGGTATCTGGTGTCAGGGTGAAGAGGCGGTATCTGGTGTCAGGGTGAAGAGGCGGTATCTGGTGTCAGGGTGAGAGGCGGTATCTGGTGTCAGGGTGAAGAGGCGGTATCTGGTGTCAGGGTGAAGAGGCGGGTATCTGGTGTCAGGGTGAAGAGGCGGTATCTGGTGTCAGGGTGAAGAGGCGGTATCTGGTGTCAGGGTGAAGAGGCGGTATCTGGTGTCAGGGTGAAGAGGCGGTATCTGGTGTCAGGGTGAAGAGGCGTGTATCTGGTGTCAGGGTGAAGAGCGGTATCTGGTGTCAGGGTGAAGAGCGGTATCTGGTGTCAGGGTGAAGAGGCGGTATCTGGTGTCAGGGTGAAGAGGCGGTATCTGGTGTCAGGGTGAAGAGGCGGTATCTGGTGTCAGGGTGAAGAGGCGGTATCTGGTGTCAGGGTGAAGAGGCGGTATCTGGTGTCAGGGTGAAGAGGCGGTATCTGGTGTCAGGGTGAAGAGCGGTATCTGGTGTCAGGGTGAAGGCGGTATCTGGTGTCAGGGTGAAGAGGCGGTATCTGGTGTCAGGGTGAAGAGGCGGTATCTGGTGTCAGGGTGAAGAGGCGGTATCTGGTGTCAGGGTGAAGAGGCGGTATCTGGTGTCAGGGTGAAGAGGCGGTATCTGGTGTCAGGGTGAAAGGCGGTATCTGGTGTCAGGGTGAAGGCGGTATCTGGTGTCAGGGTGAAAGAGGCGGTATCTGGTGTCAGGGTGAAGAGCGGTATCTGGTGTCAGGGTGAAGAGCGGTATCTGGTGTCAAGGAGTGAAGGCGGTATCTGGTGTCAGGGTGAAGGCGGTATCTGGTGTCAGGGTGAAAGGCGGTATCTGGTGTCAGGGTGAAGAGGCGGTATCTGGTGTCCAGGGTGAAGGCGGTATCTGGTGTCAGGGTGAAAGGCGGTATCTGGTGTCAGGGTGAAGAGAGGCGGTATCTGGTGTCAGGGTGTCAGGGCGAAGAGGCGGTATCTGGTGTCAGGGTGAAGGCGGTATCTGGTGTCAGGGTGAAGGGCGGTATCTGGTGTCAGGGTGAAGAGGCGGTATCTGGTGTCAGGGCGAAGGCGGTATCTGGTGTCAGGTGTCCAGGTATCTGGTGTCAGGGTGAAGGCGGTATCTGGTGTCAGGGTGAAGGCGGTATCTGGTGTCAGGGTGAAGAGGCGGTATCTGGTGTCAGGGTGAAGGCGGTATCTGGTGTCAGGGTGAAGAGGCGGTATCTGGTGTCAGGGTGAAGAGGCGGTATCTGGTGTCAGGGTGAAGAGGCGGTATCTGGTGTCAGGGTGTGTTATGTGTTATATGTTCTCCCTCCTCAGGATCCTTACTCGGCTGTTGGAGGTATCTGATGACCCTCAGGTTATTGCTGTAGCTGCTCATGATGTTGGAGAATATGTCAGACACTACCCTCGGGGGAAACGGTAAGGACACACAGTATACACTGAGTGAACAATACATTATGAACACCTGCTCTTTCCATGGCATAGACTGAACAGGTGACATCTATAATCCCTTATTGATGTCACCTGTTAAATCCACTTCAATCAGTGCAGATGAAGAGGAGGAGACCAGTTAAAGAAGGATTTTTAAACCTTGAGACATGGATTGTGTCTGTGTGCCATTCAGAGGGGTAATGATTAGGACAACATATGCCTTAGAACGGGGTATGGTAGTAGCTGCCTTAGAACGGGGTATGGTAGTAGCTGCCTTAGAACGGGGTATGGTAGTAGCTGCCTTAGAACGGGGTATGGTAGTAGCTGCCTTAGAACGGGGTATGGTAGTAGCTGCCTTAGAAGGGGTATGCTGTAGTATGGTAGCTGCCTTAGAACGGGGTATGGTAGTAGCTGCCTTAGAGCGGGGTATGGTAGTAGCTGCCTTAGACGGGGTATGGTAGTAGCTGCCTTAGAACGCTGCCTTAGGGTATGGTAGTAGCTGCTTAGAGCGGGGTATGGTAGTAGCTGCCTTAGAACGGGGTATGGTAGTAGCTGCCTTAGAACGGGGTATGGTAGTATGGTATGGTAGCTGCCTTAGAAGCAGGGGGTATGGTGGTAGCTGCCTTAAGACGGGGTATGGTGGTAGCTGCCTTAGAACGGGGTATGGTGGTAGCTGCCTTAGTATGGTGGTAGCTGCCTTAGAGCGGGGTATGAGTGGTAGCTGCCTTAGAACGGGGTATGGTGGTAGCTGCCTTAGTATGGTGGTAGCTGCCTTAGAACGGGGGTATGGTGGTAGCTGCCTTTATAGCTGGTGGTGGTAGCTGCCTTAGAACTGCCTTAGACGGGGTATGGTGGTAGCTGCCTTAGAACGGGGTATGGTGGTAGCTGCCTTAGGAACGGGGTATGGTGGTAGCTGCCTTAGAGCGAGAGGTATGGTGGTAGCTGCCTTAGAAGACGGGGTATGGTGGTAGCTGCCTTAGAACGGGGGTATGGTGGTAGCTGCCTTAGAACGGGGTATGGTGGTAGCTGCCTTAGAACGGGGTATGGTGGTAGCTGCCTTAGAACGGGGTATGGTGGTAGCTGCCTTAGAACGGGGTATGGTGGTAGCTGCCTTAGAACGGGGTATGGTGGTAGCTGCCTTAGAGCGGGGGTATGGTGGTAGCCACGGTATGGTGGTAGCTGCCTTAGAACGGGGTATGGTGGTAGCTGCCTTAGAACGGGGTATGGTGGTAGCTGCCTTAGAGCGGGGTATGGTGGTAGCTGCCTTAGAGCGGGGTATGGTGGTAGCTGCCTTAGACGGGGTATGGTGGTAGCTGCCTTAGAACGGGGTATGGTAGTAGCTGCCAGGCGCACCTGTTTTTTTTACACTCAACAGTTTCCTGCATATATCAAAAAACGGTCCATCATCCGAAGGACATCCAGCCAACTTGACAACTGTGGGAATGTTTTGTCCACTCGGTGTTTATATAACCAGTGTTTATCTCTGTGTCAGGGTGATAGAGCAGCTTGGAGGTAAACAGCTGGTGATGAACCACATGCACCATGACGATCAGCTGGTCCGCTACAACGCCCTGCTGGCCGTGCAGAAACTCATGGTCCACAACTGGTACGTACTTCTACTATACTACTAGCTACTAGTTTAAACTCATGGTCCCCAACTGGTACTACTACTACTAGGTACTAGTTTAAACTCATGGTCCCCAACCGGTGCTACTACTACTACTAGGTACTAGTTTAAACTCATGGTCCCCAACTGGTACGTACTACTACTACTAGGTACTAGTTTAAACTCATGGTCCCCAACTGGTACGTACTTCTACTATACTACTAGGTACTAGTTTAAACTCATGGTCCACAACTGGTACTACTACTACTAGGTACTAGTTTAAACTCATGGTCCCCAACCGGTACGTACTTCTACTATACTACTAGGTACTAGCTACTAGTTTAAACTCATGGTCCCCAACTGGTACGTACTTCTACTATACTACTAGGTACTAGCTACTAGTTTAAACTCATGGTCCACAACTGGTACGTACTACAACTATATTACTGCTAGGTACTAGTTTAAACTCATGGTCCCCAACTGGTATGTACTTCTACTATACTACTACTAGCTACTAGTTTAAACTCATGGTCCACAACTGGTACGTACTACAACTATATTACTACTAGCTACTAGTTTAAACTCATGGTCCACAACTGGTACGTACTTCTACTATACTACTAGGTACTACTACTAGGTACTAGTTTAAAATCATGGTCCCCAACCGGTACGACTACTGCTACTGCTGCTACTATTACTACTACAACTGGTACGTACTTCTACTATACTACTAGGTACTACTACTAGGTACTAGTTTAAACTCATGGTCCACAACTGGTACGTACTTCTACTACTACTAGTTTAAACTCATGGTCCACAACTGGCATGCACTACTACTAGGTACTAGTTTAAACTCATGGTCCCCAACTGGTACTACTACTAGGTACTAGTTTAAACTCATGGTCCCCAACCGGTGCTACTATACTACTAGGTACTAGTTTAAACTCATGGTCCACAACTGGTACGTACTACTACTACTACTACTAGGTACTAGTTTAAACTCATGGTCCCCAACTGGTACGTACTACTACTACTAGGTACTAGTTTAAACTCATGGTCCCCAACTGGGTACTACTACTACTAGTTTAAACTCATGGTCCCCAACCGGTGCTACTATACTACTAGGTACTAGTTTAAACTCATGGTCCCCAACTGGTACGTACTTCTACTATACTACTAGGTACTAGTTTAAACTCGTGGTCCACAACTGGTACGTACTTCTACTATACTACTAGGTACTAGTTTAAACTCATGGTCCACAACTGGTACGTACTACTACTACTAGGTACTAGTTTAACCTCATGGTCCCCAACTGGTACGTACTTCTACTACTACTAGCTACTAGTTTAAACTCATGGTCCCTAACTGGTACGTACTTCTACTACTACTACTTTAAACTCATGGTCCCCAACTGAGTACGTACTACTACTAGGTACTAGTTTAAACTCATGGTCCCCAACTGAGTACGTGCTTCTACTACTAGTTTAAACTCATGGTCCCCAACCGGTATGTACTTCTACTATATTACTGCTAGGTACTAGTTTAAACTCATGGTCCCCAACTGGTACGTACTACAACTACTAGGTACTAGTTTAAACTCATGGTCCCCAACTGGTACGTACTACTACTACTAGCTACTAGTTTAAACTCATGGTCCCTAACTGGTACGTACTTCTACTACTACTAGTTTAAACTCATGGTCCCCAACCGGTACGTACTTCTACTATATTACTGCTAGGTACTAGTTTAAACTCATGGTCCCCAACTGGTACGTACTACTACTACTAGGTACTAGTTTAAACTCATGTTCCCCAACCGGTACGTACTACAACTATATTACTGATAGGTACTAGTTTAAACTCATGGTCCCCAACTGGTACGTACTTCTACTATACTACTACTAGCTACTAGTTTAAACTCATGGTCCACAACTGGTACGTACTACAACTATATTACTGCTAGGTACTAGTTTAAACTCATGGTCCACAACTGGTACGTACTTCTACTATACTACTAGCTACTAGTTTAAACTCATGGTCCCCAACCGGTATGTACTACTACTACTAGGTACTAGTTTAAACTCATGGTCCCCAACTGGTACGTACTACAACTATATTACTGCTAGGTACTAGTTTAAACTCATGGTCCACAACTACTACTACTAGGTACTAGTTTAAACTCATGGTCCACAACTGGTACGTACTTCTACTATACTACTAGCTACTAGTTTAAACTCATGGTCCCCAACCGGTACGTACTACTACTACTAGGTACTAGTTTAAACTCATGGTCCCCAACCGGTACGTACTACTACTACTAGGTACTAGTTTAAACTCATGGTCCCCAACTGGTACGTACTACTACTAGGTACTAGTTTAAACTCATGGTCCCCAACTGGTACGTACTTCTACTATACTACTAGCTACTAGTTTAAACTCATGGTCCCCAACCGGTACGTACTACTACTACTAGGTACTAGTTTAAACTCATGGTCCCCAACCGGTACGTACTACTACTACTAGCTACTAGTTTAAACTCATGGTCCCCAACCGGTACGTACTACTACTACTAGCTACTAGTTTAAACTCATGGTCCCCAACCGGTACGTACTACTACTACTAGGTACTAGTTTAAACTCATGGTCCCCAACCGGTGCATTACTACTACTACTAGGTACTAGTTTAAACTCATGGTCCCCAACCGGTACGTACTACTACTACTAGCTACTAGTTTAAACTCATGGTCCCAAAACCGGTACATACTACTACTACTAGGTACTAGTTTAAACTCATGGTCCCAACCGGTACATTACTACTACTACTAGGTACTAGTTTAAACTCATGGTCCCCAACCCAGTACGTACTACTACTAGCTACTAGTTTAAACTCATAGTCCCCAACCGGTACGTACTACTACTACTAGGTACTAGTTTAAACTCATGGTCCCCAACCGGTACGTACTACTACTAGGTACTAGTTTATACTCATGGTCCCCAACCGGTCGTACTACTACTACTAGGTACTGGTTTGAACTCATGGTCCCCAACTGGTACGTACTACTACTACTAGGTACTAGTTTAAACTCATGGTCCCCAACCGTGCGTACTACTACTACTAGGTACTAGTTTAAACTCATGGTCCCCAACTGGTACGTACTACTACTACTAGGTACTAGTTTAAACTCATGGTCCCCAACCGGTCGTACTACTACTACTAGGTACTGGTTTAAACTCATGGTCCAACTGGTCGTACTACTACTACTAGGTACTGGTTTAAACTCATGGTCCCCAACCGGCACGTACTACTACTACTAGGTACTGGTTTAAACTCATGGTCCCCTTGAACCGGTATTACTACTACTACTAGTACTGGTTTAAACTCATGGTCCCCAACCGGTCACGTACTACTACTACTAGGTACTGGTTTAAACTCATGGTCCCCAACCGGTACGTACTACTACTACTAGGTACTGGTTTAAACTCATGGTCCCCAACCGGTACGTACTACTACTACTAGGTACTGGTTTAAACTCATGGTCCCCAACTGGTACGTACTACTACTACTAGGTACTGGTTTAAACTCATGGTCCCCAACTGGTACGTACTACTACTACTAGGTACTGGTTTAAACTCATGGTCCCCAACTGGTACGTACTACTACTACTAGGTACTAGTTTAAACTCATGGTCCCCAAGCAGTGCGTACTACTACTACTAGGTACTGGTTTAAACTCATGGTCCCCAACCCAGTCGTACTACTACTACTAGGTACTAGTTTAAACTCATGGTCCCCAACCGGTACGTACTACTACTACTAGGTACTAGTTTAAACTCATGGTCCCCAACTGGTACGTACTACTACTACTAGGTACTGGTTTAAACTCATGGTCCCCAACTGGTACGTAATGTCTTCAACTGTTTGTTATTATACTTTATTTAACTAGGCACGTCAGTTAAGAACAAATTCTTATTTACAATGACTGCCTACCCTGGCCGACGCTGGGCCAATTGTGCGCCGACCTATAGGACTCCCAATCACGGCCGGGTGTGATACAGCCTGGATTCGAACCAGTTACTGTAGTGACGCCTCTTGCACTGAGATGCAGTACCGTAGACCCCTGTTCCACCTGGGAGCTAATACTATAAAGTCTTAGTCAATAACTGGTACATACTATATTAATACTATACATTTATAGTCAACTGGCAGCTTCATTAAATAATACCCGCAAAACACCAGTCAACGTCAACAGTGAAGAGGCGACTCCGGGATGCTGGCCTTCTAGGCAAAGTTGCAATGAAAAAGCCATATCTCAGACTGGCCAATAAAAAGAAACGATTAAGATGAGCAAAAGAACACAGACACTGGACAGAGGAACTCTGCCTAGAAGGCCAGCATCCGGGAGTCGCCTCTTCACTGTTGACGTTGACTGGTGTTTTGCGGGTACTATTTAATGAAGCTGCCAGTTGAGGACTATTTCTCAAACTAGACACACTAATGGACTTGTCCTCTTGCTCAGTTGTGCACTGGGGCCTCCCACTCCTTCTATTCTGGTTAGGGCCAGTTTGCGCTGTTCTATGAAGGGAATAGTACACAGCGTTGTACGAGATCTTCAGTTTCTTGGCAATTTCTCACATGGAATAGCCTTCATTTCTCAGAACAAGAATAGACTGACGAGATTCAGAAGAAAGTTCTGTGTTTCTGGCCATTTTGAGCCCGAACCCACAAATGCTGATGTTCCAGATACTCTAAAGAAGATAAGTTTAATGCTTGCTTTAATCAGCACAACTTGGTTTCAGATGTGCTAACATAATTGAAAAGGCTTTTCTAATTTGATCAATTAGCCTTTTAAAATGGTAAACTTGGATTAGCTAACACAACGTGCCATTGGAACACAGAAGTGATGGTTGCTGATAATGGGCCTCTGTACTTGGATTAGCTAACACAACGTGCGCCGGTGTAGATATTCCATATAAAAGCAGCCGTTTCCAGCTACAATAGTCATTTACAACATTAACCATGTCTACACTGTATTTCTGGTAAATGTTATTTTAATGGACACAAAAAATAGCTTTTCTTTCAAAAACAACATTTCTAAGTGACCCCAAACTTTTGAACTGTAGTGTAGTACCATACAGTACCAGTCAAAGGTTTGGACACACCTACTCATTCTAGGGTTTGTCTTTATTATTATGTTCTACATTGTAGAATAATAGTGTAGACATCAACACTATGAAATAACACATGGAGTCATGTAGTAACCAAAAAAGTGTTAAACAAATCTAAATATATAAATATAAATATGACTGCTTTGCACACTCTTGGCAATTCTTTCAACCAGCTTCACGAGGAATGCTTTTCCAACAGTCTTGAAGGAGTTCCCACATATGCTGAGCACTTGTTGGCTGCTTTTCCTTCACTTTGCGGCCCAACTCATCCCAAACAATTTCAATTGGGTTGAGGTCGGGTGATGCAGCACTCCATCACGCTCCCTCTTGGTGAAATAACCCTTATACAGCCCGGAGGTGTGTTCGGTCATTGTCCTTTTGAAAAACAAATGATAGTCCCACTAAGCGCAAACTAGATGGGCTGTTTCTCTTTGCTTATTTGAGCTGTTCTTGCAATAATATGGACTTGGTCTTTTACCAAAGCTATCTTCTGTATACCACCCCTACCTTGTACCAACACAACTGATTGGCTGAAACGCATTAAGAAGGAAATAAATTCCACAAATTCACTTTTAGCAAGGAACACCTGTTCATTGAAATGCATTCCAGGTGACTACCTCATGAAGCTGGTTGAGAGTATGCTAAGAGTGTGCAATGCTGTCAAGGCAAAGGGTGGCTGGCTACTCTGAAGAATATATATATATATATTTTATTATTTGTTAAAGCCTATTTCATAGTTTTTGATGTCTTCACTATTCTACAATGTAGAAAATAGTAAAAAATAAAAACCCTGCAATTAGTATGTGTCCAAACTTTTGACTGGTACTGTACATATGAACCTGTTGCTTCACTATATACTGTTCCTTGTGAAAGTATTCAGACTCCTTGACTTTTTCCACATTTTGTTAAGTTACAGCCTTGTTCTAAAATGGATTAAATATTTAAAGTCTCAGCAATCTACACACAATACCCCATAATGACCAAGCAAAACAGATTTTCAGAAATTGTACCAAATTTACATTTTATAAAAAAGATGACTTATTTACATAAGTATTCAGACCCTTTGCTATGAGACTAGAAATTGAGCTCAGGTGCATCCTGTTTCCATTGATCACCCTTGAGATGTTTCTACAACTTTTTTGGTGTCCAGCTGTGGTAAATTCAATTGATTAGACAAGATTTGGAAAGGCACACACCTGTCTATATAAGGTCCCACAGTTGACCGTGCATGTCAGAGCAAAAACCAAGCCATGAGGTTCAG
>NW_025753928.1:0-5000 GCF_021184085.1 Oncorhynchus gorbuscha | reverse complement strand
TGCTGATACCAATACAACTACTACTGCTGCTACAACTACTACTGCTGCTACAACTACTACTGCTGGATACCACTACAACTACTACTGCTAAACTACTACTGCTGATACCACTACAACTACTACTGCTGATACCAATACAACTACTACTGCTGCTACAACTACTACTGCTACAACTACTACTGCTGATACCACTACAACTACTACAACTACTACTGCTGATACCACTACAACTACAACAACTACTACTACAACTACTACTGCTGATACCAATACAAACTACTACTGCTGATACCACTAGAACTACTACTACAACTACTACTACTACAACTACTACTGCTGATACCACTACAACTACTAATGCTACAACTACTACTGCTACAACTACTACTGCTGATACCACTACAACTACTAATGCTACAACTACTACTGCTACAACTACTACTGCTGATACCACTACAACTACTAATGCTGATAACCAATGCTACAACTACTACTGCTACAACTAATACTGCTGATACCACTACAACTACTAATGCTCCAACTACTGCTGCCACTACATGCTGCTACTACCAACACTGCTATAACAACTACTGCTACAACAACTACTGCTACAACAACTACTACTGCTGCTACAGCTATTCCTGCTACAGCTACTACAACTACTACTGCTACAACTACTACTGCTACAACTACTGCTGCTACAACTACTACTACAACTACTACTGCTGCTGCTACAACTACTACTGCTGCAACTACTGCTGCTACAACTACTGCTGCTACATCTACTGCTGCAACTACTGCTGCTGCAACTACTGCTGCAACTACTGCTGCAACTACAACTACTGCTGCTGCATCTACTGCTGCTACAGCTATTGCTGCTACAACTACTACAACTCCTGCTGCTGCTACAACTACTACTGCTACTACAACTACTACAACTACTACTACAACTACTAGAACTACTACTACTGCTACAACTACTACTGCTGATACCACTACTACAACTACTACAACGACTACAACAACGACTACTGCTGCTACTGCTGCTACAACTGCTACAACTACTACTACTGCTACTGCAACTACTGCTGCTACAGCTACTAACTACTACTGCTGCTACAACTAGAACTACTACTACTGCTGCTACAACTACTACTGCTACAACTACTACTGCTGCTACAACTGCTGCAATACCACAACTACAACTACTGATCCCAACTACTACTACTAATGCTACAACTACTACTACTGCAAATACTGCTACAACAACTACTGCTGCTGCAACTACTGCTGCTACAGCTATTGCTGCTACAGCTACTACAACTACTACTACTACAACTGCTACAACTACTACTGCTGATACCACTACAACACCTACTGCCACAACTACTACTACATCTACTGCTGCTACGACTGCTGCAACAACTACTGCTGCTGCTACAACTACTACAACAACTACTGCTGCTACAACTACTGCTGCTACAGCTACTACAACTACTACTGCTGATGCTACAGCTACTACTGCTACAAATACTACTGCTGCTGCTACAACTACTACTGCTACAACTACTACTGCTGCTAAAACTACTAATGCTGCAACTACTGCTGCTACAACTACTGCTGCTGCAACTACTGCTGCTGCAACTACTGCTGCTACAACTGCTGCTACAGCTACTGCAACTACTGCTGCTGCTGCTACTGCTGCTGCAACTACTGCTGCTGCTGCTACTGCTGCTACAGCTACTACAACTACTACTGCTGCTGTTACAACTACTACAACTACTACAACAACTACTGCTGCAACAACTACTGCTGCTACAGCTACTACAACTACTACTGCTGCTGCTACAGCTACTACTGCTGTTACAGCTACTACAACTACTATTGCTGCTACTATTACTGCTGCTGCTACAACTACTACAACTACTACTGCTGCTGCTACAACTACTACAACTACTACTGCTGCTAAAACTACTACTGCTACAACTACTGCTGCTACAACTACAACTACAGCTGCTACCACTACTGCTGCTACAACTACTGCTGCAACTACTGCTGCTTCAACTACTACTACTGCTACAACTACTACTACTGCTGCAACTACTGCTGCTGCAGCTACTACAACAACTAATGTTGCTGCTACAACTACTATTGCTACAACTACTACTGCTGCTGCTACAACTACTGCTGCTACAACTACTGCTGCTGCAACTACTGCTGCTACAGCTACTATAACTAATACTGCTGCTGCTACAACTACTAATGCTACAACTACTACTACAACTACTAATACTGCAACTACAACTACTACTACAACTACTACTCCTGCTACGGCTGCTGCAACTACTGCTGCTAAAACTACTGCTGCTACTACAACTACTACTGCTGCAGCTACAACTACTACTGCTGCTGCTACAACTACTACTGCTGCTACAACTACTACTGCTGCTACTGCTGCTACAACTACTGCTACAACTACTACTGCTACTGCAACTACTGCTGCTACAACTACTGCTGCTACAACTACTACAACTACTACTGCTACAACTACTACAACTACTACTGCTGCTACAACTACTACAACTACTACTGCTGCTGCTACTACTACTGCTGCTACAACTACTTCTACAACTACTACTGCTTCTGCTACAACTACTACTGCTACAACTACTGATGCTACAACTACTGCTGCTACAACTACTACAACTACTACTGCTGTTGCTACAACTACTACAACTACTACTGCTGCTGCTACAACTACTACAACTACTACTACAACTACTACTGCTGCTGCTACAACTACTACTACAACTACTACTACTGCAACTACTGCTGCTACAACTACTGCTGCTACAGCTACTACAACTACTACTGCTGCTGCTACAACTACTACTACTACTGCTGCTAAAACTACTACAACAACTACTACTGCTGCTGCTACAACAACTACTGCTGCTGCTACTACAACTACTGCTGCTACAACTACTACAACTACTAACTGCTACAACTGCTACTGCTGCTGCTACTACTACAACTACTACTACAACTACTACAACTGCTACTGCTGCAACTACTGCTGCTGCTACTGCTACTAACTACTACTACTGATACTAGAACTACTACTACTGCTGCTACAACTACTGCTGCTACAACTACTACTGCTACAACTGCTGCTACAACTACTGCTGCTACAACTACTACTACAACTACTACTACTACAACTGCTACAACTACTACTGCTGATACCACTACAACACCTACTGCCACAACTACTACTACATCTAACTGCTGCTACAACTACTGCTGCTGCTACTACTACTGCTGCAACTACTGCTGCAACTACTGCTACAACTACTACTGCTGCTGCTACAACTACTACTGCTACAACTACTACTACAACTAACTACTGCTGCTACAACTGCTGCAACTACTACTGCTGCTGCTACAACTACTACAACAACTACTGCTGCTACAACTACTGCTGCTACAGCTACTACAACTACTACTGCTGCTGCTACAGCTACTACTGCTACAAATACTACTGCTGCTGCTACAACTACTACTGCTACTAAAACTACTACTGCTGCTAAAACTACTACTGCTGCAACTACTGCTGCAAAATACTACTGCTGCTGCAACTACTGCTGCTAAACTACTACTGCTGCACAACTGCTGCTACAACTACTACTGCAACTACTGCTGCTGCTGCTGCTGCTGCAACTACTGCTGCTGCTGCTACTGCTGCTACAGCTACTACTGCTGCAACTACTACTGCTGCTGTTACAACTACTACAACTACTACAACAACTACTGCTGCAACAACTACTGCTGCTACAGCTACTACAACTACTACTGCTGCTGCTACAGCTACTACTGCTGTTACAGCTACTACAACTACTACTGCTGCTACTATTACTGCTGCTGCTACAACTACTACAACTACTACTGCTGCTGCTACAACTACTACAACTACTACTGCTGCTAAAACTACTACTGCTACAACTACTGCTGCTACAACTACAGCTGCTACCACTACTGCTGCTACAACTACTGCTGCAACTACTGCTGCTTCAACTACTACTACTGCTACAACTACTACTACTGCTGCTGCTGCAACTACTGCTGCTGCAGCTACTACAACAACTAATGTTGCTGCTACAACTACTATTGCTACAACTACTACTGCTGCTGCTACAACTACTGCTGCTGCAACTACTGCTGCTACAGCTACTATAACTAATACTGCTGCTGCTACAACTACTAATGCTACAACTACTACTACAACTACTAATACTGCCACTACAACTACTACTACAACTACTACTCCTGCTATGATGCCAACTAACTAAAACTACTGCTACATATTAACTACTACTGCTGCAGCAAACTACTACTGCTGCTGCTACAACTACTACTGCTGCTACAACTACTACTGCTGCTACAACTACTGCTACAACTACTACTGCAACTACTGCTGCTACAACTACTGCTGCTACAACTACTACAACTACTACTGCTACAACTACTACAACTACTACTGCTGCTACAACTACTACAACTACTACTGCTGCTGCTACAACTACTACTGCTGCTACAACTACTTTACAACTACTACTGCTTCTGCTAACTACTACTGCTACAACTACTGATGCTACAACTACTGCTGCTACAACTACTACAACTACTACTGCTGTTGCTACAACTACTACAACTACTACTGCTACAACTACTACAACTACTACTACAACTACTACTGCTGCTGCTACAACTACTACTACAACTACTACTGCAACTACTGTTGCTATAACTACTGCTGCTATGCTACTAACTACTTACTGCTGCTGCTACAACTACTACTACTACTGCTGCTAAAACTACTACAACAACTACTACTGCTGCTGCTACAACAACTACTGCTGCTACAACTACTACTACTACTGCTGCTACAACTGCTACTGCTGCTGCTACAGCTACTACAACTACTACTACAACTACTACAA
>NW_025753927.1:0-9886 GCF_021184085.1 Oncorhynchus gorbuscha | reverse complement strand
TGTCATGCAGGTGAAAGAGGACCCAAACGCGACTTAACAGAAACAGAGTTTATTAATGTTCAAAACGGAATAACTGAAATCCTCTAGATTTGTAGAGGGGAAAACAACTGGAGAAGCGGCCACAGACTGCAGGTCGCTTCGGGTAGGCGCAGGCCGTAGTCGACTGAGACACCTGCTCACACGCAGCGTCTGATGAAGGCACAAAACACGACAGGACAGGGTGATACACAATCACGGCAAAAACACGACAGGACAGGGCGAAACGCAATCACAGCATGGTGAATACAATACAAGGAACCGACGGCACAGGAACGGATCACAAAGGAATAAATAGGGACTCTAATCAGGGGAAAGGATCGGGAACAGGTGTGGGAAGACTAAATGATGATTAGGGGAATAGGAACAGCTGGGAGCAGGAACGGAACGACAGAGAGAAGAGAGAGCGAGAGAGTGAGAGAGGGAGGGGAGAGAGAGGGATAGAACCAAACAAGACCAGCAGAGGGAAACGAATAGCATGGGGAGCACAGGGACAAGACATGACAATAAATGACAAACATGACAGTACCCCCCACTCACCGAGCGCCTCCTGGCGCACTCGAGGAGGAATCCTGGCGGCAACGGAGGAAATCATCGATGAGCGAACGGTCCAGCACGTCCCGAGACGGAACCCAACTCCTCTCCTCAGGACCGTAACCCTCCCAATCCACTAGGTATTGGTGACCCCGTCCCCGAGAACGCATGTCCATAATTTTATGTACCTTGTAAATAGGTGCGCTCTCGACAAGGACGGGAGGGGGGAGGGAAGACGAACGGGGGTGCGAAGAAAGGGCTTAACACAGGAGACATGGAAGACAGGATGGACGCGACGAAGATGTCGCGGAAGAAGCAGTCGCACAGCGACAGGATTGACGACCTGGGAGACACGGAACGGACCAATGAACCGCGGAGTCAACTTACGAGAAGCTGTCGTAAGAGGAAGGTTGCGAGTGGAAAGCCACACTCTCTGGCCGCAACAATACCTTGGACTCTTAATCCTGCGTTTATTGGCGGCTCTCACCGTCTGTGCCCTGTAACGGCAAAGTGCAGACCTCACCCTCCTCCAGGTGCGCTCACAACGTTGGACAAACGCTTGAGCGGAGGGAACGCTGGACTCGGCAAGCTGGGATGAGAACAGAGGAGGCTGGTAACCCAGACTACTCTGAAACGGAGATAACCCGGTAGCAGACGAAGGAAGCGAATTGTGAGCGTATTCTGCCCAGGGGAGCTGTTCTGCCCAAGACGCAGGGTTTCTGAAAGAAAGGCTGCGTAGTATGCGACCAATCGTCTGATTGGCCCTCTCTGCTTGACCGTTAGACTGGGGATGAAACCCGGAAGAGAGACTGACGGACGCACCAATCAAACGACAGAACTCCCTCCAAAACTGTGACGTGAATTGCGGACCTCTGTCTGAAACGGCGTCTAACGGGAGGCCATGAATTCTGAATACATTCTCAATAATGATTTGTGCCGTCTCCTTAGCGGAAGGAAGTTTAGCGAGGGGAATGAAATGTGCCGCCTTAGAGAACCTATCGACAACCGTCAGAATCACAGTCTTCCCCGCAGACAAAGGCAGACCGGTAATGAAGTCTAAGGCAATGTGAGACCATGGTCGAGAAGGAATGGGGAGCGGTCTGAGACGACCGGCAGGAGGAGAGTTACCCGACTTAGTCTGCGCGCAGTCCGAACAGGCAGCCACGAAACGGCGCGTGTCACGCTCCTGAGTCGGCCACCAAAAGCGCTGGCGAATAGACGCAAGAGTGCCTCGAACACCGGGATGACCCGCTAACTTGGCAGAGTGAGCCCACTGAAGAACAGCCAGACGAGTGGAAACAGGAACGAAAAGGAGGTTACTAGGACAAGCGCGCGGCGACGCAGTGTGCGTGAGTGCTTGCTTAACCTGTCTTTCAATTCCCCAGACTGTTAACCCGACAACACGCCCATAAGGAAGAATCCCCTCGGGATCAGTAGAAGCCACAGAAGAACTAAACAGACGGGATAAGGCATCAGGCTTGGTGTTCTTGCTACCCGGACGGTAAGAAATCACAAACTCGAAACGAGCGAAAAACAACGCCCAACGAGCTTGACGGGCATTAAGTCGTTTGGCAGAACGGATGTACTCAAGGTTCTTATGGTCTGTCCAAACGACAAAAGGAACGGTCGCCCCCTCCAACCACTGTCGCCATTCGCCTAGGGCTAAGCGGATGGCGAGCAGTTCACGGTTACCCACATCATAGTTGCGCTCAGATGGCGACAGGCGATGAGAAAAATAAGCGCAAGGATGAACCTTATCGTCAGACTGGAAGCGCTGGGATAGAATGGCTCCCACGCCTACCTCTGAAGCGTCAACCTCGACAATGAATTGTCTAGTGACGTCAGGAGTAACGAGGATAGGAGCGGACGTAAAACGTTCTTTTAGAAGATCAAAAGCTCCCTGGGCGGAACCGGACCACTTAAAACACGTCTTGACAGAAGTAAGAGCTGTGAGAGGGGCAGCAACTTGACCGAAATTACGAATGAAACGCCGATAGAAATTAGCGAAACCTAAAAAGCGCTGCAACTCGACACGTGACCTTGGAACGGGCCAATCACTGACAGCTTGGACCTTAGCGGAATCCATCTGAATGCCTTCAGCGGAAATAACGGAACCGAGAAAAGTAACGGAGGAGACATGAAAAGAGCACTTCTCAGCCTTTACGTAGAGACAATTCTCTAAAAGGCGCTGTAGAACACGTCGAACGTGCTGAACATGAATCTCGAGTGACGGAGAAAAAAATCAGGATATCGTCAAGATAGACAAAAACAAAAATGTTCAGCATGTCTCTCAGAACATCATTAACTAATGCCTGAAAAACAGCTGGCGCATTGGCGAGACCGAACGGCAGAACCCGGTACTCAAAATGCCCTAACGGAGTATTAAACGCCGTTTTCCACTCGTCCCCCTCTCTGATGCGCACGAGATGGTAAGCGTTACGAAGGTCCAACTTAGTAAAGCACCTGGCTCCCTGCAGAATCTCGAAGGCTGATGACATAAGGGGAAGCGGATAACGATTCTTAACCGTTATGTCATTCAGCCCTCGATAATCCACGCAGGGGCGCAGAGTACCGTCCTTCTTCTTAACAAAAAGAACCCCGCCCCGGCCGGAGAGGAAGAAGGCACTATGGTACCGGCGTCAAGAGACACAGACAAATAATCCTCGAGAGCCTTACGTTCGGGAGCCGACAGAGAGTATAGTCTACCTCGAGGAGGAGTGGTCCCCGGAAGGAGATCAATACTACAATCATACGACCGGTGAGGAGGAAGGGAGTTGGCTCGGGACCGACTGAAGACCGTGCGCAGATCATGATATTCCTGCACTCCTGTCAAATCGCCAGGTTCCTCCTGAGAAGTAGGGACAGAAGAACGGGGAGGGATGGCAGACATTAAACACTTCACATGACAAGAAACGTTCCAGGATAGGATAGAATTACTAGACCAATTAATAGAAGGATTATGACATACCAGCTAGATGACCCAAAACAACAGGTGTAAACGGTGAACGGAAAATCAAAAAAGAAATAGTCTCACTGTGGTTACCAGATACCTGTGAGGGTTAAAGGTAGTGTCTCAAATCTGATACTGGGAAGATGACTACCATCTAAGGCGAACATGGGCGTAGGCTTATCTAACTCTCTGAAAGGAATGTCATGTTTCCGAACCCATGCTTCGTCCATGAAACAACCTCAGCCCCAGAGTCTATCAAGGCACTACATGTAGCGCCCGAACCGGTCCAGCGAGGTGGACCGACAAAGTAGTACAGGACTTTGATGGAGAGACTTGAGTAGTTGCGCTCACCTGTAGCCCTCCGCTTACAGATGAGCTCTGGCTTTTACTGGACATGAATTAACAAAATGTCCAGCAACTCCACAATAGAGGCACAGGCGGTTGGTGATCCTCCGTTCCCTCTCCTTATTCGAGATGCGAATCCCTCCCAGCTGCATGGGCTCAGTCTCAAAGCCAGAGGGGGAGATGGTTGCGATGCGGAGCAGGGAAACACCGTTTGATGCGAGCTCTCTTCCACGAGCCCGGTGACGAAGATCTACCCGTCGTTCTATGCGGATGGCGAGAGCAATCAAAGAGTCCACATCTGGAAGGAACCTCCCGGGAGAGAATCTCATCCTAACCACAGCGTGGAGTCCCTCCAGAAAACGAGCGAGCAGCGCCGGCTCGTTCCACTCACTAGAGGCAGCAAGAGTGCGAAACTCAATGGAATAACTGCTATGGACCGTTCACCCTGGCATAAGGAAGCCAGGGCCCTAGAAGCCTCCCCACCAAAAACTGAACGGTCAAAAACCCGAATCATCTCCTCTTTAAAGTTCTGAAATCGTTAGAGCAAACAGCCCTTGCCTCCCCAGATAGCTGTGCCCCATTCTCGAGCCCGGCCAGTAAGGAGTGAAATGACGTAGTAACCCGAGCTCTCTCTAGAGTATGTGTTGGGTTGGAGAGAGAACACAATCTCACACTGCGTGAGAAAGGAGCGGCATTCAGTGGGCTGCCCGGAGTAGCAAGGTGGGTTATTAACCCTAGGTTCTGGAGGCTCGGCAGGCCAGGAAGTAACAGGTGGCACGAGACGTAGACTCTGGAACTGTCCAGAGAGGTCGGAAACCTGAGCAGCCAGGTTTTCCACGGCCTGGCGAGCAGCAGACAATTCCTGCTCGTGTCTGCCGAGCATGGCTCCTTGATCTCGACGGCAGTGTAACGAGCGTCTGAAGTCGCTGGGTCCATTCCTTGGTCGGTTCCTTCTGTCATGCAGGTGAAAGAGGACCAAACGCGACTTAACAGAAACAGAGTTTATTAATGTTCAAAACGGAATAACTGAAATCCTCTAGATTTGTAGAAGAAAAAACAGCTGGAGAAGCGGCCACAGACTGCAGGTCGCTTCGGGTAGGCGAGGCCGTAGTCGACTGAGACACCTGCTCACACGCAGCGTCTGATGAAGGCACAAAACACGACAGGACAGGGGTGATACACAATCACGGCAAAAACACGACAGGACAGGGCGAAACGTAATCACAGCATGGTGAATACAATACAAGGAACCGACGGCACAGGAACGGATCACAAAGGAATAAATAGGGACTCTAATCAGGGGAAAGGATCGGAACAGGTGGGAAGACTAAATGATGATTAGGGAATAGGAACAGCTGGGAGCAGGAACGGAACGACAGAGAGAAGAGAGAGCAGAGAGTGAGAGAGGGAGGGAGAGAGAGAGGGATAGAACCAAACAAGACCAGCAGAGGGAAACGAATAGCATGGGGAGCACAGGGACAAGACATGACAATAAATGACAAACATGACATAGGGATTCTCGTTCCCATCATTGCATGGAAACATTTTATGACACTTTTTTTGTGTGAAATAATCTCTCACTTAAAATTTCAGCAGAAAATATTGCGATTTTCATCTGAAGACTTAGTTGTTTTGTATTGTTTTGTATGGTTATAGCTAAATGGTTCATCTGAAATAATCTGCTCTGGGAACGACTGGAGCACACAGCCCCTCAGTGTAGAGCTAGGTGACCTCCGTCATCATATGATTCTCCCTGGCATATGCATTTAAGGTGGGCTTCACACTTTACACATGATATTATTAACCATACCAAAAGCCCAAGCATATGGTTTAAGATTGAAAATATGAAGAATTCCATGCAAACTAATGCATGATGGGTAATTCCTGAACAACTAGACCATGCCTCTGCACCAGAATCACTTAATTTCAGTCGAGGTTGAAGTGAGAGACAGAATACCAGTAGTGAGAGGAAATCAGTCTTCCATACAATCTCAAATATTCCGTGATGAATCATGGATAATACCAACTGAAAATCTAACCTCCACACAGTTCCATCTGCCTCACCCTGCATGAACATCAGCATAATATAGCACTGTGTAATTTGCCTGTTCTCTAAACTGCCCCTCAGTGGTATACTTTAGAGCCACACCATTGTGGGAGCAAAGTGTTCGAGCACAGCACAGTGTCTCCTGCCAGTCACTTTGTGGGACCCTGCATGATTAATTGCTTAAGGAAATACATATTGAATACACGTTGTACATCCTGTTTACTCTCAGTCAACACCAGATGAGATGAGAAACAAGATCTCTTCCATTAAAAACAACAACTCTGGGTTTTTTTTTTGTTCTGTGTTTGTTGTACAATTGTAACTATATAATTATCCCACTCCTGTACTTCATGTACTTAATTTCAACGTATTGACATGAACTAAAACCAAGATATGTAAAAATAAAAAAAAGAGTTGGTGGTATCGTTATTCAAAATGACCAGCTGTAATTGCTGTTAAAACGTGCGTCACTAGACAGTAAAATATGGTTCCGCTTCTATGCAAGTGCTGTTCTTGGTACTGCCCAAAGAAGATATGCAGTAGGGCTTGTGTGTGTGTGTGAGAAGAGAGAGATATATAGAGATATAGATGATATAGAGAGAGATATAGAGAGAGAGAGATAGAGAGAGATATAGAGAGAGAGAGAGAGAGAGAGAGAGAGAGAGAGAGAGATAGATATAGAGAGATAGAGAGAGATAGATAGAGAGTTAATGTACAGTAGTAATGAGTCTTCTACCATTGGATCAAGTTTGCCCGAATGTTTACGACTTGACTGATAAGCCGTTTAAGCCAAGGACGACTCACAACCCTGTAAACCAGCTTGGTGTCAGATTACCACGCAACCAGGGCAGTTTGTCCAGTTATATTGAGCTTGCTTTGGGAGACATTCAGTGCCTGGGTAGACATTCCAATGCCCAACAAGCAAGATAACACTGGCATACATATTATTTTGAATCAAAATTTTTTCCCTCATTTTACGTGCATTATTTTGGCAGTTACTTGTGTATATTTTTCGAACAAACAAAGTCTTTATTGGTGGAGAGGATCAAGTATACCGTGACATCATAGATATGCAGAGATGTTACAGGAAGGCCATAAAGATAACTAACTTCCGCGACGCATATAAGGCCCTGCCCCGCCCCTTTCGGAAAGCTGACCACTAACCATTTTGCTGATCCCTGCCTACAGGCAGAAATTAAAACAAGAGGCTCCCACGCTGAGGTCTGTCCAACGCTGGTCAGACCAAGCTGACTCTACACTCCAAGACTGCTTCCATCACGTGACTGGGACATGTTTCGTATTGGCGTCAGATGGGAATATTGACGAATACGCTGATTCGGTGTGCGAGTTCATTAGAACGTGGGCCGAAGATGTCGTTCCCATAGCAACGATAAAAACATTCCCTAACCAGAAACCGTGGATTGATGGCAGCATTCGCGTGAAACTGAAAGCGCGAACCACTGCTTTTAATCAGGCAAGGTGTCTGGCAACATGACTGAATACAAACAGTGCAGCTATTCCTCCGTAAGGCTATTAAACAAGCTAAGCGTCAGTACAGAGACAAAGTGGAATCTCAATTCAATGGCTCAGACACAAGAGGCATGTGGCAGGGTCTACAGTCAATCACGGACTACAAGATGAAATCCAGCCCAGTCACGGACCAGGATGTCTTGCTCCCAGGCAGACTAAATAACTTTTTGCCCGCTTTGAGGACAATACAGTGCCACTGACACGGCCTGCAACGGAAACATGCGGTCTCTCCTTCACTGCAGCCGAGGTGAGCAAGACATTTAAACGTGTTAACCTCGCAAGGCTGCAGGCCCAGACGGGCATCCCCAGCCGCGCCTCAGAGCATGCGCAGACCAGCTGGCCGGTGTGTTTACGGACATATTCAATCAATCCCTATACCAGTCTGCTGTTCCCACATGCTTCAAGAGGGCCACCATTGTTCCTGTTCCCAAGAAAGCTAAGGTAACTGAGCTAAACGACTACCGCCCCGTAGCACTCACTTCCGTCATCATGAAGTGCTTTGAGAGACTAGTCAAGGACCATATCACCTCCACCCTACCTGACACCCTAGACCCACTCCAATTTGCTTACCGCCCAAATAGGTCCACAGACGATGCAATCTCAACCACACTGCACACTGCCCTAACCCACCTGGACAAGAGGAATACCTATGTGAGAATGCTGTTCATCGACTACAGCTCGGCATTCAACACCATAGTACCCTCCAAGCTCGTCATCAAGCTCGAGACCCTGGGTCTCGACCCCGCCCTGTGCAACTGGGTACTGACTTCCTGACGGGCCGCCCCCAGGTGGTGAGGGTAGGCAACAACATCTCCTCCCCGCTGATCCTCAACACGGGGCCCCACAAGGGTGCGTTCTGAGCCCTCTCCTGTACTCCCTGTTCACCCACGACTGCGTGGCCACGCACGCCTCCAACTCAATCATCAAGTTTGCGGACGACACAACAGTGGTAGGCTTGATTACCAACAACGACGAGACGGCCTACAGGGAGGAGGTGAGGGCCCTGGAGTGTGGTGTCAGGAAAATAACCTCACACTCAACGTCAACAAAACTAAGGAGATGATTGTGGACTTCAGGAAACAGCAGAGGGAACACCCCCTATCCACATCGATGGAACAGTAGTGGAGAGGGTAGCTAGTTTTAAGTTCCTCGGCATACACATCACAGACAAACTGAATTGGTCCACTCACACTGACAGCGTCGTGAAGAAGGCGCAGCAGCGCCTATTCAACCTCAGGAGGCTGAAGAAATTTGCTTGTCACCAAAAGCACTCACAAACTTCTACAGATGCACAATCGAGAGCATCCTGGCGGGCTGTATCACCGCCTGGTACGGCAACTGCTCCGCCTCAACCGTAAGGCTCTCCAGAGGGTAGTGAGGACTGCACAACGCATCACCGGGGGCAAACTACCTGCCCTCCAGGACACCTACACCACCCGTTGTTACAGGAAGGCCATAAAGATCATCAAGGACATCAACCACCCGAACCACTGCCTGTTCACCCCGCTATCATCCAGAAGGCGAGGTCAGTACAGGTGCATCAAAGCTGGGACCGAGAGACTGAAAAACAGCTTCTATCTCAAGGCCATCAGACTGTTAAACAGCCACCACTAACATTGAGTGGCTGCTGCCAACACACTGTCATTGACACTGACCCAACTCCAGCCATTTTAATAATGGGAATTGATGGGAAATGATGTAAATATATCACTAGCCACTTTAAACAATGCTACCTTATATAATGTTACTTACCCTACATTATTCATCTCATATGCATATGTATATACTGTACTCTACATCATCGACTGCATCCTTATGTAACACATGTATCACTAGCCACTTTAACTATGCCACTTTGTTTACTTTGTCTACACACTCATCTCATATGTATATACTGTACTCGATACCATCTACTGTATGCTGCTCTGTACCATCACTCATTCATATATCCTTATGTACATGTTCCTTATCCCCTACACTGTGGCGTAAAACAGAGTCTTTAATCCAGTAAAATAAAAATACAATCAAAAATACATAAGAAACTTTCACTCCGAACACGAGAACTGACTGGAGACTCGATAATGAACTGCAGGTTGCCTCGGGAAGGCACTCTGACCGTAGCAGACTCCAGACACCTGCTCACCACGCAGCATCTGAGGGAAACACGAGCACGACAGGGAGATACAAAGACAGCACGGTGAACAGAATACAAGATCCACAGGGCAGGAACGGAAAACAAGGAGAGAAATAGGACTCTAATCAGGAAAAGGATCGGAAACAGGTGTGGGAAGATCAAAATGATTGATTAGGGAATAGGAACAGCTGGGAGCAGGAACGGAACGATAGAGAGAAGAGAGAGAGGAAGGGAGAGAAAAAGGGGAACGAACCCAAAAAAGACCAGCAGGGGAAAACGAACAGAAGGAAAAGCAAAATGACAAGACAAT
>NW_025753926.1:0-9887 GCF_021184085.1 Oncorhynchus gorbuscha | reverse complement strand
CGGATGCAAGATGCAAGCAACGATGGTTTAATGAATACAGTTTACAGCAGCAACAGGACAGACAGACTGTACTCAGACGGAATCCGACCCAGGGACTAGGGCGCATCTTCCGATGATAGCGTGCTGAGAAATCCAGGGAAGTGTGTCCGGATAGGTAGGAAGGAGCACAGCAGATAATCCACACAAGGGCGGCGAGAGATGAGCACGGACACACGACACAACCTCAGGGAAGTAACAACGATCTGACAACAAGAAACACTGGTGACAGAACATAAAGGGAAGATAAGTGGTTCCAGCTGGCGCAGACAATCAGGCCGAGATTGGGAACCACGCCCACACAAACGAGAGAGAGAGAGAGAGAGAGAGAGAGAGAGAGAGAGAGAGAGAGAGAGAGAGAGAGAAAGAGAAAGAGAGAGGGAGGCAGTGGATCCATGAACCGTGACACCTACATCTTAGACCTACAGAACCTCATCAAACAGTTTGTGATTCCTCTTTTCGGGTCTCGTGGGATCAGGCTGGTGGAACGAGGCTGCTTTTCAGAAGAATAAGACTTCAATGAAAGGTTGGCCTCCCCCAGCTACTGATCCTGCTCATTGTAACATAGTCATTCATGAAACTCAATATCTGTCTTCTCTTCAGGTCAGGTGACATTACATCACTGAGTTCTCGCTAGTAGTATATTTAAACACCCTCCAGTATTGTACCGGACACACACACCTGCACACCTGCACACACGCTCGCAGGCACACACACACACACACACACACGCGCACGCACACATGCACACACAGACACACGCATGCACACACACACACGTACACGTGCACACACACACAGACGTTCTGTACTTTACATTCCCCAGTTGTACCATCTCTCTCTCCCACCCCAACCTCTTTCTCCCACCCCAACCTCTCTCTCCCAGCCCAACCTCTCTCTCCCACCCCAACCTCTCTCTCCCACCCCAACCTCTCTCTCCCATCCCAAACTCTCTCTCCCACCCCAACCTCTTTCTCCCACCCCAACCTCTCTCTCCCACCCCAAACTCTCTCTCCCACCCCAACCTCTTTCTCCCACCCCAACCTCTTTCTCCCACCCCAACCTCTCTCTCCCACCCCAACCTCTCTCTCCCACCCAACCTCTCTCTCCCACCCCAACCTCTCTCTCCCACCCCAACCTCTCTCTCCCACCCCAACCTCTTTCTCCCACCCCAACCTCTCTCTCATCCACCCCAACCTCTCTCTCCCACCCCAACCTCTCTCTCCCACCCCAACCTCTCTCTCCCACCCCAACCTCTCTCTCCCACCCCAACCTCTTTCTCCCACCCCAACCTCTCTCTTCCACCCCAACCTCTCTCTCCCACCCCAACCTCTCTCTCCCACCCCAACCTCTCTCTTCCACCCCAACCTCTCTCTCCCCACCCCAACCTCTCTCTCCCACCCCAACCTCTCTCTCCCCACCCCAACCTCTTTCTCCCACCCCAACCTCTCTCTCCACCCCAACCTCTTTCTCCCACCCCAACCTCTTTCTCCCACCCCAACCTCTCTCTCCCACCCCAACCTCTTTCTCCCACCCCAACCTCTTTCTCCCACCCCAACCTCTCTCTTCCACCCCAACCTCTTTCTCCCACCCCCAACCTCTTTCTCCCACCCCCAACCTCTTTCTCCCACCCCAACCTCTTTTTCCCACCCCAACCTCTTTCTCCCACCCCAACCTCTCTCCCCACCCCAACCTCTCTCTCCCACCCCAACCTCTCTCTCCCACCCCAACCTCTCTCTCCCACCCCAACCTCTCTCTCCCACCCCAACCTCTCTCTCCCACCCCAACCTCTCTCTCCCACCCCAACCTCTTTCTCCCACCCCAACCGCTCTCTACCATTAACAACTCCACAGGCCTTCATATGATTATATTCACCTTCACATACTGAACCAATCTACCACTGTTATGATCTAGACTCTGTTACAGTTCCTCTGTATTCACATACTGAACCAATCTACCACTGTTATGATCTAGACTCTGTTACAGTTCCTCTGTATTCACATACTAAACCAATCTACCACCGTTATGATCGAGACTCTGTTACAGTTCCTCTGTATTCACATACTGAACCAATCTACCACCGTTATGATCTAGACTCAGTTATTGAAACCGTTCCTCTGTATTTCCTCAACTGCAGCTGAAATGAAATGGACATTTGACAGAGGACAGAGAGAAAGAGCAGGATAGCAGACCACCTGGGTTTCCTTCCAGAAATCTGTCTCCTGCTTCAGAGCACATTATAGTAGAGTAGCCCTCAGCTGGGGGTATAGGGGAGACTGGGGGGTATAGGGGAGACTGGGAGGTATAGGGGGAGACTTGGAGGTATAGGGGAGACTTGGAGGTATAGGGGGAGACTGGGAGGTATAGTGGGAGACTTGGAGGTATAGGGGGAGACTGGGGGTATAGGGGAGACTGGGGGGTATAGGGGGAGACTGGGAGGTATAGGGGGAGACTGGGAGGTATATGGGGAGACTGGGAGGTATAGGGGAGACTGGGGGATATAGGGGGAGACTGGGGGATATAGGGAGACTGGGGGTATAGGGAGACTGGGGGTATAGGGGGAGACTGGGAGGTATAGGGAGACTGGGGGTATAGGGGGAGACTGGGAGGTATAGGGGAGACTGGGAGGTATAGGGGAGACTGGGAGGTATAGTGGGAGACTTGGAGGTATAGGGGAGACTGGGGGTATAGGGGAGACTGGGGGGTATAGGGGGAGACTGGGAGGTATAGGGGGAGACTGGGAGGTATAGTGGGAGACTGGGAGGTATAGTGGGAGACTTGGAGGTATAGGGGGAGACTGGGGATATAGGGGGAGACTGGGAGGTATTTTCTCCAGGTTTGGTTGTGCAGTAACTTAGGCTGATGGACAATCTATTTTTCAAGGAAATGTATAGTGATTTACAATTTCATAGGGGAAGATGTGGGCTTGAGGGAAAGTAAATGGTTTGTGGTGAAAGGGTGTAAAATGAGAGGGCTTTTTCATAAAGCCTCTCAGAGTAGGAGTTCTGATCTAGGATCAGGTCTCCCCTTTCCATGTCATCTTGTTCATTATCATCAACAATTTTTAATTGTTCCTAGATCAGCACTCCTATTCTGAGACTGTTTGTTAATACAGGCCACCTGGTGTGTTACTCTTAGTCAGAGTCAGACTGTGTCTAACCGTGGTTGTGGCTGTGTTCCCAGCACAAACAGGTGGTGATTTCATCCCAGATGCCTCTAGGGCTGATGGGTAGTTTCCGCTCCGCAACATGAGGCCCATTGGATCCTATTACAGTGTGATTGACAGGTGAATGACACCAATGAGAGCTGACCCTCTCCCCCAGGTCTGATGCTGAACCTCGTGAATGGAAACAGAGCCCGAGGAGAGAAAAAGAGTAGAAAAGAGAGTCTTTGAACCTGAAAAGAATATTTTGGACCTCTCTTCTTTTCTCTCTCTTTCTCCCAGTCTCTCAGAGTGCCAGTCGCCCTCCTGCCCTTTGCCTGCCTTTCTCCTTTCTTTTCTCTGGGCCGGTGTTTTGTTCTGTTCTGCCGGAGGCTTGGGAGGCTGATGGGTTGGAGGCTGGTTGAGTCGTGGCAGTCGTCAGGCAGGCCAGAAAGAACTTAAGGCCTGTTAAATGAAGTCCTTTCAGAGGCGGAGGCAGGAATGTGTCAGTCAACTCATAGGTCCTGTTTTGTTTGGAGCTGTCAGAGAGGCTGGCAGGGGGCAAGGTGATGGGAGGGTGGAAAGTGAGTGAGAGAGAGAGAGAGAGATATGGTGGGTGTATACGAGTGTGAGGGCAAGTCAACTGGGAGGTCTGAAACCAATGCCAGAGAGTTTCCCTGCCTGCCTGTTCTCTCTAGCTGGGACTGGAGGGTCACTGGCAGGGCGTTTGGAGGTTTCAGCACCACTATCAAACTGTACTGTCTGAAATCTGGGTAGAATGAAATATGTGTTCAAACCAATGTTCTGAACTACAAATCAACCTGTAGAATGAGAAAGAGGGAACAAAGACCAGGTTTGACGTGTTCACCGTCGTCATTCCAGTAACGGACGATAGATCTTTGAGCACAGAAATGTGCCCTTTCCAACAGGAGACTGGAGAACCTGATCCAACTACTAGGCCTCATTGCTGAACGAAGACATGAGCGCCTTTGAAATAGTATCTTGTTCTTGATCGATACGGCTCAGGCATGGACGGAAAGACACAGTATTATAAAGTCACGGACAACTGGTTTCATGATGGATGGCCCCTCTGCTGCTTCCTCATATCCAGTCATGATCCTCTGCAGTCACCCAGAGGGTTGTGTTTGCTTTGTGGTGTTGTGCTATTGTGACCACATCCCAATCCATCCTGGCCTCTCTCACCATCAAGTGTTCCCTTTCACAACTGTCAATCACCTTCCAATCAACCAAAGGTGACCACTGCCCTGACCTGGGTTTCTCTTAGTAGGAAGGGGGACAGACAGGGTGACAGCAAGCCTGCTAAACACAACCCATGCTAAGTCAATGGGACAAAACAGGCTAATTTGTTAGCTAGCTAGCCATGTAGAGATTGCATTTAGTTTTTCATTTAGATTGTGTTTTTGTATATTTAACTAGCTGGCTAGTTGGATGAATACCATTTACACCTCCGAGCTTAGAATTGTGAACTAAAATGTTTTTAAAATCTAGTTATCCTTATGTCTGCGTTGCCACTGACTTGACTGGTAGTATGTTGAGTGGATGCCCAGGGCACAGGAAACAACTCTTTACTGCTTATTTGTTAGCTGATAAATAAATTCCAGTACAGATGTGGAAGTCAACATGTTCATCATGTTAATCTCTCTGTTCATCACACTGCTCATCATGCTGCTCATCATGCTGCTCATCATGTTCATCTCTCTCTCTGCTCATCATGCTGCACATCATGCTGCTCATCATGCTGCTCATCATACTGCTCATCATACTGCTCATCATGCTGCTCATCATACTGCTTATTATGCTGCTCATCATACTGCTCACCATGCTGCTCACCATGCTGCTCACCATACTGGTTATCATACTGCTCATCATATTGCAAATCATACTGCTCATCATATTGCTCATCAAGCTGTTCATTATACTGCTCATCATGCTGCTCATCATGCTCATCATGTTCATCTTTCTGTTCATCTCTCTCTCTGTTCATCATGCTGCTCATCATACTGCTCATCATGTTGATCTCTCTGTTCATCATACTGCTCATCATGTTCATCTCTGTTCATCTCTCTCTCTGTTCATCATGCTGCTCATCATACTGCTCATCATGCTCATCTCTCTGTTCATCATGCTGCTCATCATACTGCTCATCATGCTCATCTCTCTGTTCATCATGCTGCTCATCATACTGCTCATCATGCTCATCTCTCTGTTCATCATGCTGCTCATCATACTGCTCATCATGCTCATCTCTCTGTTCATCATGCTGCTCATCATACTGCTCATCATGCTCATCTCTCTGTTCATCATACTGCTCATCATGTTCATCTCTCTGTTCATCATGCTGCTCATCATGCTGCTCATCATGCTGTTCATCATGCTGCTCATCATGCTGCTCATCATGCTGTTCATCATATTGCTCATCATGTTCATCTCTCTGTTCATCTCTCTCTCTGTTCATCATGCTGCTCATCATACTGCTCATCATGTTGATCTCTCTGTTCATCTCTCTCTCTGTTCATCATGCTGCTCATCATACTGCTCATCATGTTGATCTCTCTGTTCATCATACTGCTCATCATGTTCATCTCTGTTCATCTCTCTGTTCATCATGCTGCTCATCATACTGCTCATCATGTTCATCTCTGTTCATCTCTCTGTTCATCATGCTGCTCATCATACTGCTCATCATGTTCATCTCTGTTCATCTCTCTGTTCATCATGTTCATCTCTCTGTTCATCATGTTCATCTCTCTGTTCATCATGTTCATCTCTCTGTTCATCATGTTCATCTCTCTGTTCATCATGTTCATCTCTCTGTTCATCATGTTCATCTCTCTGCTCATCATGCTGCTTATCATGTTCATCTCTCTGTTCATCTCTCTCTCTGTTCATCTCTCTGTTCATCATGCTGCTCATCATGTTGATCTCTCTGTTCATCTCTCTGCTCATCATGCTGCTCATCATGCTGCTTATCATACTGCTCATCATGTTCATCTCTCTGTTCATCTCTCTCTCTGTTCATCTCTCTGTTCATCATGCTGCTCATCATGTTGATCTCTCTGTTCATCTCTCTCTCTGTTCATCTCTCTGCTCATCATCCTGCTCATCATGCTGCTCATCATGCTGCTCATCATGTTCATCTCTCTGTTCCTCTCTCTCTGTTCATCATAATGCTCATCATGTTACTCATCATGCTCATCTCTCTGTTCATCTCTCTCTCTCTGCTCATCATGCTCATCTCTCTGTTCATCATGCTGCTCATCATACTGCTCACCATGCTGCTCACCATGCTGCTCACCATGCTGGTTATCATACTGCTCATCATATTGCAAACCATACTGCTCATCATATTGCTCATCATACTGCTCATCATATTGCTCACCAAGCTGTTCATAATACTGTTCACCATACTTCTCATCATGCTGCTCATCATGCTTCTCATCATGCTTCTCATCATGCTGCTCATCATACTGCTCATCATGTTCATCTCTCTGCTCATCATGCTGCTCACCATACTGCTCATCATGTTCATCTATCTGCTCATCATGTTGCTCATCATACTGCTCATCATGTTCATCTCTCTGTTCATTATGTTGCTCATCATCCTGCTCATCATGCTGCCCATCATGCTGCTCATCATGCTACTCATCATACTGCTCATCATACTGCTCATCATGCTGCTCATCATGCTGCTCATCATACTTCTCATCATGCTGCTCACCATGCTGCTCATTATACTGCTCATCATACTGCTCATCATATTGCTCATCATACTGTTCACCATACTTCTTATCATGCTGCTCACCATGCTTCTCACCATGCTTCTCATCATGCTGCTCATCATACTGCTCATCATGCTTCTCATCATGCTTCTCATCATGCTGCTCATCATACTGCTCATCATGTTGCTCACCATGCTGCTCATCAGGTTCATCTCTTTGTTCATCATCCTGCTCATCATGCTGCCCATCATACTGCTCGTCATGCTGCTCATCATATTGCTCATCATGCTGCTCATCATACTGCTTGTCATGCTGCTCATCATGCTGGTCATCATGCTGCTCATCATACTGCTCATCCTACTGCTCGTCATGCTGCTCATCATGCTGGTCACCATGCTACTCATCATGCTGCTCGTCATACTGCTCATCATGCTGCTCACCATGCTGCTCATTATACTGCTCATCATACTGCTCATCATATTGCTCATCATACTGTTCATCATGCTGCTCATCATGCTGCTCACCATGCTTCTCACCATGCTTCTCATCATGCTGCTCATCATACTGCTCATCATGCTTCTCATCATGCTTCTCATCATGCTGCTCATCATGCTGCTCACCATACTGCTCATCATGTTCATCTCTCTGCTCATCATGTTGCTCACCATGCTGCTCATCATGTTCATCTCTTTGTTCATCGTCCTGGTCATCATGCTGCCCATCATGCTGCTCATCATGCTGTTCATCATACTGCTAATCATGCTTCTCATCATGCTGCTCACCATGCTGCTCATTATACTGCTCATCATACTGCTCATCATATTGCTCATCATGCTGGTCATCATGCTGCTCATCATACTGCTCATCATACTGCTCATCATGTTCATCTCTCTGTTCATCTCTCTCCCTGTTCATCATGCTGCTCATCATGCTGCTCATCATGTTCATCTCTCTCTGTTCATCATAATGCTCATCATGTTACGCATCATGCTCATCTCTCTGTTCATCTTTCTCTCTCTGCTCATCATGCTCATCTCTCTGTTCATCATGCTGCTCATCATACTGCTCATCATACTGCTTATTATACTGCTCATCATACTGCTCACCATGCTGCTCACCATGCTGCTCACCATGCTGGTTATCATACTGCTCATCATATTGCAAATCCATACTTAATCATCATATTGCTCAATCATACTGCTCATCATATTTGCTCATCAGGCTGTTCATAATGCTGTTCACCATACTTCTCATCATGCTCTCAACATGTTTCTCACCATGTTTCTCGTCCCATGCTGCTCATCAGTACTGCTCATCATAGCTATCTCTCTGCTCCATCATCATACATCACCATGTGCTCATCATGTTCATCTCTCTGCTCATCATGTTGCTCATCATCCTGCTCATCATGCTGCCCATCATGCTGCTCACCATGCTGCTCATTATACTGCTCATCATACTGCTCATCATACTGCTCATCATATTGCTCATTATACTGTTCACCATACTTTCATCATGTTGCTCACCATGCTTCTCTGATGCTTCCTCATCATGCTGCTCATCATACTGCTCATCATAGTCTCATCATGCTGCTCATCATGCTGCTCATCATGTTCATCTCTCTGTTCATCATGCTTCTCATCATGCTGCTCATCATGCTGCTCATCATGTTCATCTCTCTGTTCATCATGCTTCTCATCATGCTGCTCATCATGCTGCTTATCATGTTCATCTCTCTGTTCATCATGCTGCTCACCATGCTGCTCATCAGGTTCATCTCTTTGTTCATCATCCTGCTCATCATGCTGCCCATCATGCTGCTCATCATGCTGCTCATCATGCTGGTCACCATGCTACTATTCATGCTGCTCATCATACTGCTCATCATGCTGCTCATCATGCTGCTCATCATGCTGCTCATCATACTTTTCCATCATGCTGCCACTCTACATGCTGCTCATTATACTGCTCATCATACTGCTCATCATATTGCTCATCATACTGTTCACCATACTTCTCATCATGCTGCTCACCATGCTTCTCATCATGCTGCTCATCATGCTGCTCATCATGCTGCTCATCATGTTCATCTCTCTGTTCGTCATGCTGCTCATTATACTGCTCATCATACTGCTCATCATATTGTCATCATATTGCTCATCATACTGTTCACTATGCTTCTCGTCATGCTGCCTCACCGTAGTATAATCATGTTGCCCATCATGTTGCTCATCATACTGTCTCACCGTAGCTGCTCATCATGCTGCTCACCATGCTTCTCACCATGTTGCTTCATGCTGCTTACTCACACTCCCATCATGTTCATCTCCTCTGCTCACCATGCTGCTCATTATACTGCCCATCATGCTGTCGTCATATTGCTCATCATGTTGCCCATCATGTTGCTCAGATCATGCTGCTCATCATGCTGGTCACTATGCTACTCATCATGCTGCTCATCATACTGCTCATCATACTGCTCGTCATGCTGCTCATCATGCTGGTCACCATGCTGCTCATCATGCTGCTCATCATGCTACTCATCATGCTGCTCATCATATTGCTCAGCATGCTGCTCACCATGCTGCTCATCATGCTGCTCATCATACTGCTCATCATGCTGCTAATCATGCTGCTCATCATATTGCTCATTATACTGTTCACCATACTTCTCATCATGCTGCTCACCATGCTTCTCACAATGCTTCTCATCATGCTGCTCATCATACTGCTCATCATGCTTCTCATCATGCTGCTCATCATGCTGCTCATCATGTTCATCTCTCTGTTCATCATGCTTCTCATCATGCTGCTCATCATGCTGCTCATCATGTTCATCTCTCTGTTCATCATGCTTCTCATCATGCTGCTCATCATGCTGCTTATCATGTTCATCTCTCTGTTCATCATGCTGCTCACCATGCTGCTCATCAGGTTCATCTCTTTGTTCATCATCCTGCTCATCATGC
>NW_025753925.1:0-9891 GCF_021184085.1 Oncorhynchus gorbuscha | reverse complement strand
CACACACACACACACACACACACACACACACACACACACACACACACACACACACACACACACACACACACACACACACACGTGCTCTCAGAGAGTATACTCACCCTTTGACTTTTTCCACATTTTGTTGTCTTACAACCTGAATTTAAAATGGATTATATTGAGATGTTGGTCACTGGCCTACACAAAATACGCCATAATGTCAAAGTGGAATTATGTTTTTTTCAAGATTTTGTTTTACAAATGAATAAAAAATGAAAATCTGAAATGTCTTTAGTTTATAAATATTTAACCCCTTTGTTATGCCAAGCCTTAATTAATAAGTTGAAGAGTACATATTTATTTAACAAGTCACATAATAACTTACATGGACTAACTCTGTGTGCAATAATAGTGTTTAAAACAGTTACAGGGTTGAATGGCTGTGATAAGAGAAAACTAAAGATGGATCAACATAGTAGATATACCTCAATACTAAACTAAATGACAGAGTAAAACGAAGGAAGCCTGTGCAGAATAAAGATATTCCAAAACATGCATCCTGTTTGCAACAAGACACTAAAGTAATACTCCAAACAATTTGGCAAAACAATTCACTTTTTGTCCTGAATACATACTGTTATGTTTGGAGCTAATCCAATACAACACATTACTGAGGACAACTCTCCATATTTTCAAGCTTAGTGGTGGTTGCATCATGTTATGGGTATGCTTGTAATTGTTAAGGACTGGGGAGTTTTTCAGGATAATAAATACATGGAATAGAGCTAAGCACAGGCAAAATCTTAGAGGAAAACCTGGTTCAGTCTGCTTTCCACCAGACACTGGGAGATGAATGCACCTGTAATCACTACTAAAGGTGATTCTAACATGTATTGACTCAGGGGTGTGAATTCTTATTAAAATTAGATATTTCTGTATTTCATTTTTTATAAATGTGCATACATGTACAAAATAATGTTTTCTCTTTGTCATTACGGGGTATTGTGTGTAGATGGGTGAGAGAAAAACATATATTTAATCCATTTTGAATTCAGGCTGTTACAACAAGAACATATTGAATAAGTTAAGGGGTATGAATGTATGCATTCATGCTACACACACATCACAACAGCTGCTACCAGACTTACACTACCCACCATCCCTCCTTCCCCAAACCACGTGTAAATGTTGGACTATAAATTGTGCCTTCCTGTATTATATTGATGCTAAACTGTTTATTCTTTTCCACTGAGCCATTGACTTTATGTTGGTATTCTTATCCTTTATTATTCCTTCTTGTTGTTGTATGGTAGAGAAGGAACCTGCCAGTAAGCATTTACTTTATGTTGGTATTCTTATCCTTTATTATTCCTTCTTGTTGTATGGTAGAGAAGGAACCTGCCAGTAAGCATTTCACTGGACAATCTGTACCCCCCGTGTATCCCGTCCACACGACCAACTAATACAACTTGAACAACCTATGTAATTCCCCTTAACACAAGTATGTCAATATGTGTAAGTACAGTATGCAGAGCCCATCAATTCCAAAACGCACTTCCGCCTTTTAACAACCGGAGGGCAGAATTGGAATGCGGCGAGTGCTTTATAATGATTGATACAAGCGAATAACACAAATGACCCCTTTATCCTATATAATAATGCCTTACGTAAACTATTTCCATGGTTACTGCTTAGCAGGTAATAGCTGCTCTGACCAAATGTCAGTAGCCTACACAGAGATGGAAGTAGTAGAGAATGAGAATGAAGAAGTAGAAGCATACCAGCCTTAACTGATTAAGTCTTTTCTGCACCACAAACTGTACAAAACAGATAGACGCAATAAAAATCCTGGACACGGAACACTAATTAAAAGATTCCCTTTGTCCAATAGCAGATCAGAGGAGAAGACAGCCTATCGATAGACAATGTTATTCTGTGTGCTCGACATTGAGGAGCTATGGGCCAGCGTGAAATTAATGCAGCCGTAGATGGCCTTATCACCCTTTAAATTAGCCACAAATGACAGGAAATTGAGTCGTAGATTAGAGAAAGTGGCCCATTAAAGACATGAAGGAGATGGATCTTTCTTGGGCAGGAACTGTCACTCTTAATTGATCAATCAGGGGTAGAAGGATCAATTCTCTTGGAGCTGGAAAATACTGGAAGGCCACTGAAGCCATCCCCATGCAGCTCATACTGTATGTCAAACTTTTGGTAGATAGCATTGCATCAATACATCTAAAAAATATACCTGTCAATTTAACGTGTGTACCATCTATTGAATCATATTGTTCTATCATATCATTTAAAGTACTGTAGTTGCCTCTGTGTTCCATTTGGATTCAATGTCTGCTGTGTTGGTACAGTACATATTCTTGGTGACCTCTCACTACCCACAATACCATTATCTGCACTGATAAACTTCTTGATTGGCCACTGTGATCTCATTCCCAAACAAAAGGCCCCAAGATAGGGCTGTGCAAACAACTCCTGCTAAAATTGCTTCACCTACTCAGCCATTACTCCTCTCTCTCTACTTCAACCACAGCTTGAGCACAGTCAAAAGGGATTGAAGGTTAAAACAGAATGAGTGAGAACTAGAAAGAGAGAAAGTAGGAGAGAAAGAGGGATGTTTATAAGTATGTGCATCATTGGAAATCAGACAAAAAAACCTGCCTGAGAATCAACTACAAGATTGAGTCAACGTTGGCGGTTCAAAAATGATGGCCGACTAACGGCTGGGAAGAAAGAGAAGAGAACCAATGGGTCAGAATGAATGAGGCCACAGACCCTGAGACAGTCTTTATCTGGAGGCAGGGAGGAGAAAGACTTCTTTATTATAGATTAAATCTAATGGCTGAAAACTCGTAAGAAGTGGAGATTGTGGCCTCCGTCGGACAGCTCTGCCCTCACCGGTTGCCAGAGAGATAGAAAAAACAGGAGGAACAAAAAAATGTAAATAAATAAGTGATTGAAATATGTTCCATTTGAGCAGGTCCACAAACTTTTACATAACTCTCTCTCTCTCTCTCTCTCTCTCTCTCTCTCTCTCTCTCTCTCTCTCTCTCTCTCTGGCTCTCTCTCTCTCTCTTGCTCTCTCTCTCTCTCTTGCTCTCTCTCTCTCTCTCTCTCTCTCTCTCTCTCGCTCTCTCTCTCGACAGACAGACAGACAGACAGACAGACATGAAAGAGGGAGAGAGGCAGCAAGGAAAGAGACAGACAGACAGACAGACAGACAGACAGACAGACAGACAGACAGACAGACAGACAGACAGACAGACAGACAGACAGACAGACAGACAGACAGACAGACTGACAGACAGACAGACAGACAGACAGACAGACAGACAGACAGACAGACAGACAGACAGACAGACAGACAGGCGGACGGACGGACGGACGGAGGGAGGGAGGGAGAGAGGGAGAGAGGCAGCAAGGAAAGAGACAGACAGACAGCAAGGAAGAGAGAGAGACTGCAAGAGAGAGAGAGAGAGCAAGGAAAGAGAGAGAGTCGGCAAGGAAAGAGAGACAGCCAGACAGACAGCAATGAAGAGAGAGAGAGAGAGAGAGACATGTTTATTTATTTTCCCTTTCCCTATTTTCACTATTTGAGAGTAATCTTTACTGTTAATTTGTATTATTTTTTTCACTTTTGTTTATTATCTACTTGACTTTCTTTGGCAATGTTAACATATGTTTCCCATGTCTATAAAGCCCTAGAACTGAATTGAGAGAGCAAGGAAAGAGATAGAGAGAGACAGCAAGGAAAGAGAGAGAGACAGCAAGGAAAGAGGGATAGCAAGAGAGAGAGAGAGACAGCAAGAGAGAGAGAGACACAGCAAGAGGGAGAGACAGCAAGAGAGAGAGAGACAGCAAGAAAGAGAAAGACAGCAGGGAAAGAGTGAGAGACAGCAAGGAAAGAGAGACAGCAAGAGAAAGCGAGACAGCAAGAGAGAGAGAGACAGCAAGGAAAGAGAGAGAGAGCAAGGAAAGAGAGAGAGACAGCAAGGAAAGAGAGAGAGACAGCTAGAAAAGAGAGAGAGACAGCTAGGAAAGTGAGAGAGACCGCAAGGAAAGAGAGAGAGACAGCAAGGAAAGAGGGACAGCAAGAGAGAGAGACAGCAAGCGGGAGAGACAGCAAGAGGGAGAGAGACAGCAAGGAAAGAGAGAGACCGAACGGAAAGAGTGAGAGACAGCGAGGAAAGAGGGACAGCAAGAGAGAGAGAGAGAGCAAGAGAGAGAGAGAGACAGCAAGAGGGAGAGACAGCAAGAGAGAGAGAGACAGCAAGGAAAGAGAGAGAGACAGCAAGAGAGAGAGAGACAGCAAGGAAAGAGAGAGAGAGACAGCAAGGAAAGAGAGAGAGACAGCAAGAGAGAGAGAGACAGCAAGAGAGAGAGAGACAGCAAAGAAAGAGAGAGAGAGACAGCAAGAGAGAGAGAGACAGCAAGAGAGAGAGAGACCGCAAGGAAAGAGAGAGAGACAGCAAGGAAAGAGGGACAGCAAGAGAGAGAGACAGCAAGAGTGAGAGAGAGACAGCAAGAGAGAGAGAGACAGCAAGAGAGAGAGAGACAGCAAGGAAAGAGAGAGAGACAGCAAGAGAGAGAGAGACAGCAAGGAAAGAGAGAGAGAGACAGCAAGAGAGAGAGAGACCGCAAGGAAAGAGAGAGAGACAGCAAGGAAAGAGGGAGAGCAAGAGAGAGAGACAGCAAGAGTGAGAGAGAGACAGCAAGAGAGAGAGAGACAGCAAGAGAGAGAGAGACAGCAAGAGAGAGAGAGACAGCAAGGAAAGAGAGAGAGAGACAGCAAGAGAGAGAGAGACCGCAAGGAAAGAGAGAGAGACAGCAAGGAAAGAGGGACAGCAAGAGAATAGACAGCAAGAGTGAGAGAGAGACAGCAAGAGAGAGAGAGACAGCAAGAGAGAGAGAGACAGCAAGGAAAGAGAGAGAGACAGCAAGAGAGAGAGAGGCCGCAAGGAAAGAGGGACAGCAAGAGAGAGAGAGAGAGACAGCAAGAGAGAGAGAGACCGAAAGGAAAGAGAGACAGCGAGGAAAGAGGGACAGCAAGAGAGAGAGAGAGAGAGCAAGAGAGAGAGAGAGAGACAGCAAGAGGGAGAGACAGCAAGGAAGGAGAGAGACAGCAAGAGAGAGAGAGACAGCAAGGAAAGAGAGAGACAGCAAGAGAGAGAGAGACAGCAAGAGTGAGAGAGAGGCAGCAAGAGAGAGAGAGACAGCAAGAGAGAGAGAGACAGCAAGGAAAGAGAGAGAGAGACAGCAAGAGAGAGAGTCAGCAAGAGAGAGAGACAGCAAGGAAAGAGAGACAGAAAGAGCGAGAGAGACAGCAACAGAGAGAGACAGCAAGGAAAGAGAGACAGCAAGAGAGACAGCAAGAGAGAGAGAGACTGCAAGAGAGAGAGACAGCAAGCGAGAGAGACAGACAGCAGGGAAAGAGACAGACAGCAAGGGAGAGAGAGACAGCAAGAGAGGGAGACAGCAAGAGAGAGAGACAGCAAGAGAGAGAGACAGACAGCAGGGAAAGAGACAGACAGCAAGGAAAGTGAGAGAAATAAATAAATAGAATGACAGAAATAGATAAATGCATTCTGGGTTAGGCACTGTTAAATGCATTTCCTGATGAGACATTTGCATATGAATGACAATATAAAAGTGCTAGAGGAACAAACCCAGGGTGCCTCATATAATGAGGTTTCCATTTATTTAAATTAATCAGGCGAAATGGGTTGAGTAGCTAATGAAACGGTCGCAGAGCAGCTGACCTTTATCAGCCTGGCTTTTCTAAAAAGGGTCGCGACTGGTCGAGTGTGTGTGTGTGTGTGTACGGTGTGTGTGTGTGTGTACGGTGTGTGTGTACGGTGTGTGTGTGTATGGAGTGTGTGTACATGGTGTGTGTGTGTAATGTGTGTGTATGTGTGTGTGTGTGTGTGTGTGTGTGTGTGTGTGTGTGTGTGTGTGTGTGTGTGTGTGTGTGTGTGTGTGTGTGTGTGTGTGTGTGTGTGTGTGTGTGTGTGTGTGTGTGTGTGTGTGTGTGTGTGTGTGTGTGTGTGTGTGTGTGTGTGTACGGTGTGTGTGTGTGAATGTGTACGGTGTGTGTGTGTGTATGTGTGTGTGTGTGTGTACGTGTGTGTGTGTGTAGTGTACGGTGTGTGTGTGTGTACGGTGTGTGTTGTGTGTGTACGGTGTGTGTATGTGTGTACGGTGTGTGTGTGTCTGTGTGTGTATGGTGTGTGTGTGTGTATGGTGTGTGTATGGTGTGTACGGTGTGTGTGTGTGTACGTGTGTGTGTGTGTGTGTGTACAGTGTGTGTACAGTGTGTGTGTGTTTGTGTGTGTGTGTGTGTTTGTGAAGGTAGAAACAGGGTGCTGTGTATTCAGGCACTGATTCATTTTGAAAGTCATTGAGAAATAAAGCCCCCTTCCCACCAACTCCACTAACATTTGCAAGCCAGTAATGGGAAGGTTCCCTTTGTCAAAGCCAGCAGATTGGCCACTGAAGCTCCACAGCAAAACTCTCTCATTCCGATTCAATCAAACTCAGGGACCGGATTTTGCGGAAACACGGAAAAATGCGGAAAAAAACGTGCTTTCTTGATAAGGTAGAGTATTTCAGTATTTCTCTAGTACTTATTCTTAGAGACGTGCTAAATTATATAACAACTAATTAATCCACATTTATTTGTATTGCTCTGACATTCCACTAAATGGGGTTAAATCAATGCAGAGCAAAAGAACTTGGTAGAAAGTAGTGGCAACCTGCCCACAGTAAGGTTCAATTAGAAATCAATTAGAAATCCATTCTACTAACTTCAAGGAAATGAAAATGAATACTACAATCTCAATTCTAGAATACTGGCATATTCAGCCCGGCTTGGAAATTGTCATCTGACTACTGTGTGACAAAGATTCAAATGGGTCATGCTTTATTAACAATGTCCTCACTATCTTCTTCTGTTTGAAAAGGGTTTTCAAGACAAGTGTCTCAACGTATTTCAGATGTCGTATTCTTAAAAAGGTCCTCTTGTTGACTGTTGTCGACATTGGTTGATTGCTCTGGTAAATGCATTGGAGTCGTATTGAACCCTACCGTGCTAGGCTAGCTACCCACAGCCTCTCTATATCCCTCTCTGTCAGAACTCTGGTCGATTACTCTGGTAATTGCATTGGAGTCGTATTGAACCCTACCGTGCTAGGCTAGCTACCCACAGCCTCTCTATATCCCTCTCTGTCAGAACTCTGGTTGATTACTCTGGTAAATGCATTGGAGTCGTATTGAACCCTACCGTGCTAGGCTAGCTACCCACAGCCTCTCTATATCCCTCTCTGTCAGAACTCTGGTTGATTGCTCTGGTAAATGCATTGGAGTCGTATTGAACCCTACCGTGCTAGGCTAGCTACCCACAGCCTCTCTATATCCCTCTCTGTCAGAACTCTGGTTGATTGCTCTGGTAAATGCATTGGAGTCGTATTGAACCCTACCGTGCTAGGCTAGCTACCCACAGCCTCTCTATATCCCTCTCTGTCAGAACTCTGGTTGATTACTCTGGTAAATGCATTGGAGTCGTATTGAACCCTACCGTGCTAGGCTAGCTACCCACAGCCTCTCTATATCCCTCTCTGTCAGAACTCTGGTCGATTGCTCTGGTAAATGCATTGGAGTCGTATTGAACCCTACCGTGCTAGGCTAGCTACCCACAGCCTCTCTATATCCCTCTCTGTCAGAACTCTGGTTGATTGCTCTGGTAAATGCATTGGAGTCGTATTGAACCCTACCGTGCTAGGCTAGCTACCCACAGCCTCTCTATATCCCTCTCTGTCAGAACTCTGGTCGATTACTCTGGTAAATGCATTGGAGTCGTATTGAACCCTACCGTGCTAGGCTAGCTACCCACAGCCTCTCTATATCCCTCTCTGTCAGAACTCTGGTTGATTACTCTGGTAAATGCATTGGAGTCGTATTGAACCCTACCGTGCTAGGCTAGCTACCCACAGCCTCTCTATATCCCTCTCTGTCAGAACTCTGGTTGATTGCTCTGGTAAATGCATTGGAGTCGTATTGAACCCTACCGTGCTAGGCTAGCTACCCACAGCCTCTCTATATCCCTCTCTGTCAGAACTCTGGTTGATTGCTCTGGTAAATGCATTGGAGTCGTATTGAACCCTACCGTGCTAGGCTAGCTACCCACAGCCTCTCTATATCCCTCTCTGTCAGAACTCTGGTCGATTACTCTGGTAATTGCATTGGAGTCGTATTGAACCCTACCGTGCTAGGCTAGCTACCCACAGCCTCTCTATATCCCTCTCTGTCAGAACTCTGGTCGATTACTCTGGTAAATGCATTGGAGTCGTATTGAACCCTACCGTGCTAGGCTAGCTACCCACAGCCTCTCTATATCCCTCTCTGTCAGAACTCTGGTTGATTGCTCTGGTAAATGCATTGGAGTCGTATTGAACCCTACCGTGCTAGGCTAGCTACCCACAGCCTCTCTATATCCCTCTCTGTCAGAACTCTGGTTGATTACTCTGGTAAATGCATTGGAGTCGTATTGAACCCTACCGTGCTAGGCTAGCTACCCACAGCCTCTCTATATCCCTCTCTGTCAGAACTCTGGTTGATTGCTCTGGTAAATGCATTGGAGTCGTATTGAACCCTACCGTGCTAGGCTAGCTACCCACAGCCTCTCTATATCCCTCTCTGTCAGAACTCTGGTCGATTACTCTGGTAAATGCATTGAGTCGTATTGAACCCTACCGTGCTAGGCTAGCTACCCACAGCCTCTCTATATCCCTCTCTGTCAGAACTCTGGTCGATTACTCTGGTAAATGCATTGGAGTCGTATTGAACCCTACCGTGCTAGGCTAGCTACCCACAGCCTCTCTATATCCTCTCTGTCAGAACTCTGGTTGATTGCTCTGGTAAATGCATTGGAGTCGTATTGAACCCTACCGTGCTAGGCTAGCTACCCACAGCCTCTCTATATCCCTCTCTGTCAGAACTCTGGTTGATTGCTCTGGTAAATGCATTGGAGTCGTATTGAACCCTACCGTGCTAGGCTAGCTACCCACAGCCTCTCTATATCCTCTCTGTCAGAACTCTGGTTGATTGCTCTGGTAAATGCATTGGAGTCGTATTGAACCCTACCGTGCTAGGCTAGCTACCCACAGCCTCTCTATATCCCTCTCTGTCAGAACTCTGGTTGATTGCTCTGGTAAATGCATTGGAGTCGTATTGAACCCTACCGTGCTAGGCTAGCTACCCACAGCCTCTCTATATCCCTCTCTGTCAGAACTCTGGTTGATTGCTCTGGTAAATGCATTGGAGTCGTATTGAACCCTACCGTGCTAGGCTAGCTACCCACAGCCTCTCTATATCCTCTCTGTCAGAACTCTGGTCGATTACTCTGGTAATTGCATTGGAGTCGTATTGAACCCTACCGTGCTAGGCTAGCTACCCACAGCCTCTCTATATCCCTCTCTGTCAGAACTCTGGTCGATTACTCTGGTAAATGCATTGGAGTCGTATTGAACCCTACCGTGCTAGGCTAGCTACCCACAGCCTCTCTATATCCCTCTCTGTCAGAACTCTGGTTGATTGCTCTGGTAAATGCATTGGAGTCGTATTGAACCCTACCGTGCTAGGCTAGCTACCCACAGCCTCTCTATATCCCTCTCTGTCAGAACTCTGGTTGATTACTCTGGTAAATGCATTGGAGTCGTATTGAACCCTACCGTGCTAGGCTAGCTACCCACAGCCTCTCTATATCCCTCTCTGTCAGAACTCTGGTTGATTGCTCTGGTAAATGCATTGGAGTCGTATTGAACCCTACCATGCTAGGGCTAGCTACCCACAGCCTCTCTATATCCCTCTCTGTCAGAACTCTGGTCGATTGCTCTGGTA